>NC_056741.1:166678147-166978147 GCF_019279795.1 Protopterus annectens | reverse complement strand
CCCTTAGGGGGTGAGAGGGGGTTAAAGTTACCACTGAACCTATCTACCAGGATGCTGGCAATATCAGTTGTTTCTATATATTTAGTGCCATTGTGCTGTAACTCAGAGCAGATCTGAGTGTTGCCATTGAGAGTCTTGACATAGCTATAGAATGCTTTGTGGTTGTCTTTAGAATCAGTGAAGATTTTGTTTTCATAACTAGCTTTGGAGTATTTTATGAGGGATCTCAGCTTCTTACTGAGGCTGACCAGGGAGTTCCTCCAATCATGGGATTTTACTCTTTTTTGCAACAGTTTCTTTCTTCTGTTGTAGGGTTTGTTCATGGCAGGAGACCACCAGATTGGCTTCCTTTTTTTGGATAGCATCTTGGTTCTGTTAGGGATAGCACGATCCATGCACTAGTGTAAGTGCTTATAAAGTGCATTTGTGTAAGATTCAGCAGTCGTACCTCTATTGTCCATCTGCATGGGTGTCGTGAAGTTTGCCACTTCTGTCTTATGAAGTTGGCTTTGGGGAATTTTTTTACAGTGGTTTCTGTAACGGGGTGTGTGGGTGTGATGTGGATGTCTAGGGTGATTAGCTTGTGGACAGATCTGACCAATGAGGAATTGACCTCTGATGTGGAACACTGGTCGCCCATGTTGGTAATGACCAGGTCTAGGATATTGCTGCCCCTGGTGGGGGTGGGGATAAGTTGATCCAAGGTGTTGGAATTTATGAATTCCAGAAAATGTTGAGCAAAAGAGTTGCTACATGAGTAGTTTTCCCAGTTAATGGTGGGGTAGTCGAAATCGCCCATTATTAGGGTGTTGGGTTGTACCTAATATTTTCCAGTGTATCAAGAAATGAGGAGTGGGAATCCTGGGGCATGGTGGGGAATCTGTAGCAAGTTACAATTTGGATTGCAGTCTTGTCCAGAGTTAGTTGCACTTGGATAATCTCGGATGCATTATGCTAAGTAACTAGCCTGAAGGTGTGGATATCCTTAATGAATATGGACACGCCTCTGCCATTAGTTTTTCAGTCCAGGTTAGGTGGCCAAAAGGTGTGGTATGAAGTATAGCCTAGTAATGCAGGGGTGCTCTCTGGAGCCATAACCAGGTCTCTGTCAATGCATAGATGTTGATGTTCTCCATTTTAAGGAGTGCCTCGAGTGAGTGCATTTTGAGGTTTAAACTTCTAGCATTGAGAGTAGCATTACTGTCAGATTTTGCTTGCTTGTACCTGTTATGGTGGTGAATTTGTCATTTGAACCTTGCCTAAAAAAACACTATAAGGGTGGCAAGAGCCTTAGCCAGTATCCGGAATCCCATGGGCGACAGGTGCAGGCCATCTCTGGCAAAGCATCGTGGTCTGTCGATCATGTCATCCCAGGCAGACAGATACTGGATCCCCTTAGAATGACACCAGAAGCTTAGCCTATTTTTGAAGTCATTCATTTTGTCCTTGTACTGTGGTATCATTCTGGGTGATGGCAGGATGCAACTCAGGGCTAGGGTCATACCTGCCTGGGCTACAAGATTGGACAGCTCCACCATGTCTCTTTTCATGTAGTCCAGGGAGGTTCATCTCAGGTCATCCACATCAACATGGACAATGACAGAGTCCTATTTGTACTTGTTGTGGAGTGACCTGAGTGCATGTGTTATGTGGCGAATCCTGTCAGCCGACAGGCAGCTGACAGTAACTTTCTCCTTGTTTGGCCTGGTGAGTGGAACATCAGTGTGCCTGACTATAGAGTCACCTATGACTAGAGTGTTGGATACGTTGTTATGCCTTATGAGCTGTGGTTGAGTGGCACACTGAGTTTGTGGGCTATGTGTCATTTGGGTTGTGTTGGGGGGGTGGAAGTTGCTTGTGTTTCTGCTTTGGAGGTCTCTGTTGCTTGAGCAGGTTTTTATTCTGACCCTCCACGAATGTAGGTGTGTGTTTTGTGTTGCTATGTGTGTGTTTTGATGGTGTAGGCTTTGAGAGACTATGTGATGAGTGTGGTGTGGTGAAAGTGTTTACCTTTTCCTCTTGACTGTCTAGTGCAGTCTTGGGTAAAGAGAACTTTTCTTCTAGTTTGGCTACATAAGTGCACCTCTCACAGGTTGTAGTGATGGGTGGTAGGATGAGAGGGTTGTCTGTGTACATGAGGCAATTGCTGCATTGCCCCAATATGCCCAGATTCATCAGGTAGACAGGAGACAACACCGGGAGCTGACCCTTAGACATGCCTGAATAGGTGCTTATTTATGAAGTACTAAAACTGTTTTCCTCTAGACAAGTGAGGAAAGTTGAGTGCTATAGTAATCTATGGCTTATTTAGTGCTTACGGGTTCTGAACAAGTGCTGAGAAACAGATTTGAGTGCTAAAGCTAAAAAACTGGCTAGTTCTAAGGGAAAATTTGAAGAGAAAACTTTATGGCTCCGGGAATAGTTTAACCCTAGCTAAGCGGCGATGCATAAACTGTATTTTTTTTTATATAACAGTAGCAAATGAGCAAACTGATTTAAAAAAAAAAATTAACCAATAAAAAGCTAAAAACTGAGCCCCGTTCCAGCAGTCTTTGATCAAACAACTTCAAACTGCACACTCCTGCCACTAGGGTGCAGGGGAATCTTCTCCAAAAAAAGATGGTCTGGATTAGTGCTCAAGATATACAAACAAAGCTAGATTCAGCAGGTCTGAATTTAGTCTATGCTACAGCAAAAAAGGCGTACCAATTTCAGAAAGAAACAGTTCAAATAAGCAGGCACAATAAGCCTTTAACCAGAAACTCCCAGCTCAGAAGGGCAGAATCTATCCTCTCCTCCCACAAGATTGCAGACCACACCTTCTTAATGTAAAATGACTGGCCCGAAGCCCAAGTGCTTAAACCAGAACTAATACACCTTTAGAATAACAGACACTAAGCCATCAGTCAGCATCTCCCACCTTAGAAGGATGTAAGCTAGCTGTCCTGCCACAACAGAGTAGACCCCAAACCTTCTTAATGTAAAACAACTGGTCTGAAGCCCAAGTGCTTCAACCAAAGGCTTAGAATAACAGTTACAATTTAATCAGGCTACTAACAAGCGGTAATAAATGCAGCAGAATAAATGTAATAAAGTAGGAAGAAACACAAATACAGTAAAAGCAGAATAATAGAGTGCAATTTTTTTATATAACAATAGAAAACGAGCAAACTAATTTAAACAAAAAACCTCAACACTGAGCCCTGTTCCAGCAGTCTTCAATCAGACAAGTTCTAACTGTACACTCCTGCCTCTAGGGTGCAGGGGAACCTTCTCCGAAAAAGATGGCCTGGATTAATGCTCAAGTTATACAAACAAAGCTAGATTCAGCATTCCTGAATCTAGTCCATGCTACAGCAAACAAGGCGCACCAGTTTCAGAAAGAAACAGTTCAAATAAGCAGGCACAATAATCCTTTAACCAGAAATTCCCAGCTCAGAAGGGCAGAATCTAGCTTCTCCTTCCACAACAGTGCAGACCACAAACCTTCTTAATGTAAAATAACTGGCCTGAAGCCCAAGTGCTTAAACCAGAATTAATACACTTTTAGAATAACAGACACTGAGCCTTCAATCAGCAATTCCCAACTTAGAGGGATGTAAGCTACCTGTCCTGCCACAACAGTGCAGACCACAAACCTTCTTAATGTAAAACAACTGGTCTGAATCCCAAGCGCTTAAACCATAAGGCTTAGAATAACAGTTGCAATTTAATCAGGCTACTACCAAGCAGTAATAAATGCAGCAGAATAAATACAATTGAGCACTTTTAAGAAGAGGCAAATTCAAAATAAAGTGCAATTTTTTTTTAGTAAAGTGCAAGGAGAGAGGAAGAAGAAGCAGAAGAAAAATTCAAGGTTAAGAACTTAAGTGGGTTGGCCTTCTCAAATGTTCTCTATGTATTACGTAGAGTGAACACCAGACTGGGAGGGGTGTCCCAGATCAAATTTACAGTAGGGGCAGGCAACTGCAAAGCCACCAACTATAACGACACTACAAGAATAGGGTGTGAGGGGGGGGGCAGTTTCAGGACAGATGAGATACATAAAACAATGACAGAAAATATATAAAATAATTCAGTCAGGCAAAAAAAAATAATTCAGTCAGGCAAAATTAAGACAATGCAGAACTCTGAAAGGTTAAAATGCCAAGAAATATACTTATCAATCAGCAATATATTTCCAGATTGTTTGAGAATCACACTTCAGCCAGAACATCAGCCAGAACACCAGGAGTTTCCAACAGTGTATGCAAAAATTTATAAACAGAAACTATTTTTAAATCAGCAAGACGTAAAGCAATAAGATAACACAAAAGCTGTTAGACCAGTTTTATAAACTCCACCACAGAAATAGAGGGAAGCAGTTTCAGGACAGATGAGAAACATAAAACAATGCCAGAAAATATATAAAATAATTCAGTCAGGCAAAAAAAATCATCCAGTCAGGCAAAATTAAGACAATGCAGAACTCTGAAAGGTTAAAATGCCAAAAAATATACTTATCAATCAGCAATATATTTCCAGATTGTTTGAGAATTACACTTCAGTCAGAGCACCAGGAGTTTCCAACAGTGTATATGTTGTTTTAATGATAAACTAGTTGAGATAGTTAAACATTATCGGAACTTCATTACTTCTCTAAGAGATTTTTCTGAATGGGTTAAAGATGTACCTAGAATATCATACAGAATAGGAAGAAATTAATTTTTTTTTTGATGAAATTGAAGTTTGTTATGCCCCCCATGAATCTACACAACACTCCCCTAGAGTATGGTACAAAGCCTTGTGGAAAATCTAAGGCATGCAAGTACTTAGTTACAAGCTTCAACAAAATAAATGGCATAAAATTTAGGATGAAGGGACAATTTAAATGTGATAGAGAGGGTATTATATATGCCTTGAAATGCCCATGTGATAAATTTTATGCTGGAGAAACTATGCAGGCATTTAAAGTGAGGTTAATGGAACACATTAGAGACATTGAAAAAAAACAAAAAGGAAAGTTCAGTAGCAGAACACTTTAATAAAATGCATAGAGGGGAATATGCAGCTTTGAAAGATACTATATTATAAAAAGTGGATAATGTTTATGAAAATGTGTATATAAAGAACAAGTTATTGTTTAAAAAGTCCCTGTATATTTTAAAATTTGACACTTTAGTTCCAAAGTTCTGAATGCAGAATGTAATTGGCACTTTTTAATGTAATTGGTTAATTTGTTAATTAATTGAGTGCTAATGAATGTATTTAGGATGTGTACAAGGGCAGGATATTTTAGATGTATTTTACTCCTTGAAGGCATTTGTGCTGAGACATCAGAGAATAAATTACATTTTGGATACTGGCTTGTGGTCATTGCTTTCTTCTGTGGACTGGTGGTTTTGGAGGTGTCATACTGTCACTATTGTCTAACAGACAATCTAGTAGCATTCGTACAGTAGCCGACTGTTGTATGAGGCACTGAGAGGGCCAGAGCTGTTATCTACATCATAGCAGGCAGAGTTGAAAGGCATGCGTGTAGCTGCTGGACTCCAGACTATCACCAACATGTCATACCCAGAGATGTACTACAGGCCTACTGTTGTAATCCCTATTCCTCATAACTGCATCCTCCCATCTGCATCCCATTAAATGGGGACTTCTATTACATACCTCGTAGAGTGCTGTACTCCTTTTTGTGCAGACCTCCTGAAGAAAAATGCTTCTGAAATCGCAGTCTGTCATGGTAAAGCAAGTCATAGACCTGTTTACCATAGGCAGCTGCTTGTCTTTTATAGGTAATACACATTAACAGGTAATTACATGTGCACCAATCCATGGCTCAGACTTGCTAATCGCATCCAGAACAGCTGGGTTTCACTTTCATTAGCCAATGGCATGGCACAACAGTGCAATATTTAAGGTCTTCATGTAGGCTTTGGCCTGCTTCCTAGACTTTGAGATGTAAATTACTGAGGTGGGAGACTACAGTATCACAGAGGGTAGGTACAAATACTGTCCACTGTTGGGATTTATGTGATATGTTCACAGTTTTACATGCTATGTTTGGCTATTGTGAAATGACTTTCTGATTATGTGGCAGTTCAGTGTTAAACAATGTGTGTTGAGGTCAGTAAGGGGGAAGACAGATGTGAGTATTATACATCATGAGCATCAGAATATGCCTGCTGCTGCATTAGCTGCTTGTCTATTAGCTGTGTATGTTTGTAGGGGAAGACTGTGACACATGTCTCTGTCGCATGACCTTTGACTCCCCCCACCCCTTTATGATGGGTGTTGTGTGGAGCTTTCTCTACCACAGTAGTGGTTTCTTGCCCAGAAAATGTAGTTTATTGGTTGTCTGGGCAGTTGTTTCCATCTCCTTCAACATTCTGGTCTAAAAGCCCACATTTGGACTTTACCCATATTTCCTGTAACTAGTCTAGTCCAGATACAGATTTGCTGTATCCAAGACTCTATGTATGCTTCTGATTCTGCCCAAGCCTTTCTGTGTTGCAGGGAAGCCTTCTAGCTTATCAGTGGGAGTGGTAAGCACTAGGTAGCCTATTTACCACAGGATGAGTGGTTTCTGGCCCAGAAATTGTAGTTTATTGGCCGTTTGGGCAGTTTTTTCCATCTCCTTCAATTTTCTGGTCTAAAAGCCCACGTTTGTGCATTTCCCGCCTTTCCTGTAACTAGTCTAGTCCAGATACAGATTTGCTGTATCCAGGACTGTGTGTAAGCTTCTGATTCCCCCCAAGCCTTTCTGTGTTGGAAGGAAGCCTTCTAGCTTATCAGTGGGAGTAGTAAGCACTATGTAGCCTATCTACCACAAGAGGAGTGGTTTCTGGCCCAGAATTTGTAGTTTATTGGCCATTTGGACAGTTTTTCCATCTCTTTCAACTTTCTGGTTTAAAAGCCCACATTTGCACTTTTTCCCAATTTTCCTGTAACTAGTCTAGTCCAGATACAGATTTGCTGCATCCAGGACTATTTGTAAGCTTCTGAGAGGTGCCAAAGTCTGTTCTTCATTTTTTTCCCTTAGAGCTGCTAGTTCTCTCATCTCTGCACTTTTATTAGCTTATTAGTCTAGCACTTTACCACGCCAGACGTCTTGTAGCAATTATTGTAGCACACAAAAGTGCTACCAGAACTAAATGTTCTACAAGGAAACAGCTCCAGTACTTATTATTAATGCCCACCCCTCCAGGCATGTCTAAAGGTCAGTTCCCTGTGCTTTCTCCTATTAACCTGGTGAACTTGGGCATCCTGAGGCAATGTAGCAACTGCCTCATGTACACTGACAACCCTCTCCCCTTACCTCCCAACATTCAGACTTGCAAGAGATGCACTTATATATCCAAATTGGAAACTGTGCACTCTTTAGCCAAAACTGGAATAGCTGGTCAAGAGGAGAAGATCAACACCTGCACCACACCACATGGAACACATAGCCCTCAAGAATACACACCAGCATTGTCTTCACATAAAAACACAAACCACACACCCACCTTTGTGGAAGGTCTCAATAAAACTCTACCCAAACAGCAGATACCTCCAAGGCAGAAATGAACTCGACCACCACATCACAACACTAATCATAAGAGACATAACTCTCCTAAACAGTGTGCCACTCAAGCAAAGCCCCTAAGGCAAAACAGCATGCCCAACACACTAGTCATAGGTGACAAGCTAGTGAGGCACACTGATGTCCCACTCACTAGGCTGAATAAGGAGAAAGTAACAGTCAGCTGCCTGTCAGGTGCCAGGATCCCCCACATAATGCACTCACTCAGGTCCCTCAACAACAAATATGACACTGTCATTGTACATGTGGGTGTGAATGACTTGAGATGCACCTCCCTGGACTACATGAAAAGAGACATGGAGGAGCTATCAGATTATGTACCACAGGTGGGTATAACCCTAGCCCTGAGCAGCATCTTAACATCACCCAGAATTATACCACAGTACAAGTAGAAAATGATTGATTTCAACAATTGGCTAAGTTTCTGGTGTCATTCTAAGGGGATCCAGTAGCTGTCTGCCTGGGATGACATGATTGAGAGACCTCAATGTTTTGCCAGAGATGGCCTGCATCTGTCACCCTTGGGCTTTTGGATACTGGCCAAGGCTCTTGCCACCCCTATAGTGCCTATTTAGGTGGTGTTCCAAAGACCAAATTACCACCATAACAGCTACAAACAATTGCAATCTGAGGGTCATGCCACTCAATGCTAGAAGTCTAATTTTCAAAGTGCACTGACTCAAAGCACTCCTTAAACTGGAGAACATCGACATTTGTGCTGTAACAGAGACCTGGTCCAACGCAGTAGAAAGCACCCCTACAGTACCAGGCTATAACCCATTCCACACCTTATGGCCCCAGAACTTGGACCGAAGCTCCAAAGGCGGTGGTGTTTCCATATTTATAAAGAATGTGCATACCTCCAGACTGGTAGCCCAACAAAATGCATCAGAGATACTTCAGGTGCAGCTAACACTGGGTAAGACTGTGATTCAGGTCATAGCCTGTTATAGGTCCCGAACCATGTCTCAAGACTCACACTCCACGTTCCTAAGCACCCTGGAGAATATTAGTGTCCAACCTAACACTCTCATACTGGGTGACTTTAACTACCCCTCCATTAACTGGGAAAACTACTCCTCATGTACCAATACACTTGCCCAACGTTTCTTGGAATTCATTAATTCCAATGCCCTGGACCAGCTCGTTCTTATCCCCACTAGAGGTAGCAACATCCTTGACCTGGTCATTACTAACATGGGCAACCGTTGTGCTACACCAATAGTCAACTTCTCCCTGGTTAGAGCCAACCACAAACTAATTACCTTGGAAATCCCCATTCCTGCCACCCCACCCCCCCCACACACACACACACAGAGGTAAACACCATGAAAAACATCTCCAAAGCTAACTTTGGGCTCCTAAAAACAGAGGTGTCTAACTTCATGGCACCCATGCAAATGGAGAATAGTTGCATGACTGCCGAATCATACACCAATGCACTGTACGAACACATACACAAATGCATGGATCTCACCATACCCAATAGAACCAAGACACTCTCCTCCAAAAAAGGAAATCAATCTGTTGGTCTCTTGCCATAAACAAACTCTACAACAGAAGGAGGAAATTGATGCGGAATAAGGTGAAGTCCCAAGACTGGATAAACTCCCTTATCAGCCTCAACAAAAAGTTGAGATCCCTCATCAAATCCTCTAACACTAGCTATGAAAACAGAATTGCAGCAGATAGTAAAGACAAATGCAAGGCCTTCTATAGTTATGTAAAGAATACCCATGGTAATACCCAGATTTGCTCTGAGCTACTGCTCAATGGTACCTCCTATACTGAACCAACGGATATTGCCAATATACAGGCTGACAGATTCAATGCCAACTTTACCCCCCAAAGGACCAATCACAATACCAGTAGATTGCCAGGCATCCAGTATTACTACTGCACAGGTTAAAACAGCACTGTCCAAGGCCAAGACTACAGCTTGTATGTTCTGATGGGTATGACGTGTGACACTGAACTGTCTGTCATGACTTTCTAACCTCAATCTGTACTGACTTGTCAATACTTTAGCACACAGAATAGGTTTTGTGAAAACTGTTCCAAACGTAGGTGTCACAGCTGTGGACATTCTGAATTTGCAAACAGACAAGACATCATACAGGGGCAGTGTGTGACACATGAAGGGGTAAACACCTTGGACAGGGAGGGTGTTCTGGAATCAGACAGCCGTGTGCCTCCAGATGGCAGCAGTGAGACTGAGCTCCCCACCCATGGGCAGTCAACACTGCTCCTTCACTGCTCTGAAGACAGCTGTGCTGGAGGATAGGCCCAGTGAGTCTGCCCTCAGTCCAGCACAGGCCATCCTCGTAGCCATGATGTATGATCCTGTGCACCATCACTGGTAGCTGTCCTCAGGTGACAACCCCTCCTCAATGCCCGCTCCCAGGTAGGGGACAGGCCCCATCCCCTGAGGCAGTTCCACCAGCAGATAGTGCAGGGCCAGTGGAGGGGCACCACTGGCTTGGGTCCCAGACATGTTGGGACCCAGTCCCACACCTGGCTGAGGTAGGGTAAGCAGGTCACCAGGAACCGGCCTACGCAGTCGAGCTATGGTGTTGAGGTATTTCAAAGTGTATAGGTTAGTAATGAACAGAACATTTAGTTAGTTATAACAGCATGTCAGAACATTGCAAATAACCCAGTAACATAACATTGCATAGCATATGGAACACAACAATAAGTGTGATAAGAGTCAGTATAGTAACAGCATGCCATTAACAGTTACGGCATAAGGCAAACAACATAGGCAATTCAACAAGGCATGTTAGTATACAACCATTGTAATACATAGCAATAATAAAACACAAGGCCCAACATAACATTTTGAAAACAACGTATGTTAATAGTAAACCATAACCAATATATAACAATAATAAATTATGATGCAGATAACGGATGGGGGAGAGAGAAATACAGTCCACTAATACCAGTATAGGCTATATTGTTTGCAACTGTACTCATATACTCTACAGGTCTGCCCTTACTTTATGTATACAAGTGCCCTATAGCTTCTGTAGCACATGCATACCTCTCAAGCTATCCGCATGCGACAGTGTGGGCTAAGCTGTAACGCCTACAGGTACACAACTACAGGGGACTATTGCATGTCAGGGGGACATAAATAACTACCAAGGTGTACTGTGGACTGATGTAATGTAACTGTGCTATTGATGTAAATCATGTTGATGACAGATCTGTGACTGAGGGATTAGGCAACAGTGGTCACAGTCCATGACAGCGTGACACTTGAGAGACATGTATTGTGCACAGTACAGAGAGTTTACGACTATCATGCCATCCTTGTCTCATAATGTGTATTTGCAACATAAATGATTAATAACCTGTCTGTGTATTCATACAAAATTCAATCATGGTTTAATAGTACTTCTCATAAATGTGTATTTGCAAAATAAATTTAATAACTTGTCTCTGTAATCATACAAAATGTAATTGGGATTTAACATTATTCTCATAACATGTATTTACAAAATAACCTGTCTCTGTACTCGAACCCTGCACACTCTGTACATAAAGCTGTCACTCTAACCATTTAGCTACATGACCATGTAGACTACTGCTATACTTCTACATATATATCTCTCTCCACTACATTTAAGCGCTGCTGAGCACCACAGCGTGATGCACAAACCTGATCAGCTTTGCTTAAACTTGACCTTTGCTTTCCTAATTAAATGTATCTGCTTTCTATTTTTAGATGTCTGGCATGTGTCCATTGCTGCATGCTGCACTGCTCAAAAACAACAACAAAAAAAACTTTTATTACATATGCATACATTGATATCTGGCACTTTGACAGTGCAGGAGGTGTGATACTCATCTCTGGACACAGTAACTCACTCCCTACACTGATTCAATAACAGTGTTACATGGCTCTCCCTCAGTAATGCACCTTCATTAATATGCATGGCATGCTACAGAGGGGGTACTGCATACACAACCACAATACTTTCCATGTAGGCTTTACATTATGCCTACACAGATTTTATTAAATCCCCAGGGTTATCTTTCAGTTTCAGTACAGCAAGGAGATACCATCTAAAACTAAGGAGCTTTCTGTAATGTCTTGCAAGTGTTTTATTGCTTTATGACTTCCACCATTTCTCAAATATCTGAGGAAAAGCCCTTGTCTATGTAATTTCACAGGTGGTTGCTAAATACTGATAGCTTTCAGGTAGTTACTTCAGAGAGGGAGATACCCAGTAGCGGTGAGACTGAAGATGAGCCACAACTGCTGGTGGGTACTTTTGCTCCCTTGGACAGAGTGACTGCAAGGGCAGAGGTTCATAGGTTCATAGGTTCATAGGTTCATAGGTTGGTACTAGGCTATCAGCCCTAGGGCCTATACAAGCCTAGCCATAACAATTCCCTCGCAATTTCTTCCCACACTATTTACTTCCCTGGACCCCTGTCTAGGAAATTCACCCCGGGGATCACGTCAGTCGCCCTGACTGACATGATCCCCGGGGTGAATTTCCTTTCTCCCATTCAATCGTCAAGGTTCCTTTTGAAGAGGACCAAAGAGGCACTCTACTTGACATGTATGGGCAATCTATTCCAGAGTCTGGGGAGTCTCTGGGTAAGGAACCTATCCCTCCAGCATGTTTTGTTTATTGTGATGACAAAGTTTAGATCCCTGGAGCATGTGGCTCTGAGGGATTGGGATTTCTTTAAGTGTAGCATATCCATCAGCTCTGGGTTTGACATGGCCTTGTATGTTAAGCAAAGATCACCTCTGAGTAGACGATATGTGACAGAGTATAGCTGGAGTTTTTTAAGGCGGTCAGCGTAGGCCATCTGCTTTAGGCCTGTGATTCTTTTAGCGAGGTATTTCTGTGGCATTTCCAGTTGTTGCAGATGTCTTGAGAGGTACATACCAAATGGGGCATTGTATTCTATAATGGGTCTAATGAGGGATGAGTACAGTGGGACAATGACCTCCTTTTTTCTGGACGAAAAGCCCTTAGTGATGAGGTGTGCCACATAGAAGGATCTCCTGACTTTTGTGGCGATGTGGTTATCGAAGGTGAGACCACTGTCCACCTGTGTCCTTAAGTCTCTTATCACACTTTCGGTGTTTAGTGTACTGCCACCTATATGGTAATTCATGGATACATGTTTTTCCCAAAGGGGATAACTATACATTTCTTGGCATTTAGCCTGAGCCCATGGCTCTGGCACCAAGCATCTGTTTCTGTAAGGCCCTTTTGTAGAGTATCCACATCATTTTGGATTCAATAATGGCTCCCAGTTTGCAGTCATCTGCAAACTTTGTTATCCAGAGTCCCTTAGTGTTGGCCTGTACTTCAGAGAAGTAGATGCCAAACAAGAGTGGTCCCAGGACTGAACCCTGAGGTACTCCACTTGTCACTTGTCTGGAGCTGGATTTGGAGTCAGCTACTTTTACAGTGTGAGTTCTATCAGTAAGCCAGTTAGCAACCCATTGGGTGACGTAGGGATTAATGCCCAGCTTATTAAGTTTATCTATGATTCCAGAGTGGGGGATGGTGTCAAAGGCCTTGGCAAGGTCTAGACAGGCTGTGTGGACCACCTTACCCTTGTCCATGGCTCTGGAGACTGATTTGAAGAAGTCAATCAAGTTCAGGAGACAGGATCAGCCCTTCACGAACCCAAACTGGGTGGTGAGTAGTAGTAGTACCCAGGCTGACAGTGAGGCACTGCTGTCAGAGAATACCAGACTTTTATTTTATTTATTTATTTATTTAACATTTGTTGACCAGGAAAGTGGTCCCCCTGTGGAAGGGGAGCTGGGAAGTGTTACAAAGAGAGAGATGAGACAGGCTCAGCTCTCAGACCCTACATTACAAGGAAGGTAGCTAGTGAGGCACCTGATTGTCAAGGAAAAGAGGAATCTGTATACTGGGACAAAGGGTTACTATATAGAGAGTGGACCCCTGAGTTAGGGCTAGAGGGTGAGAGAATACAGCAGTTGGTGGTGCCTACAGCCTACCTTCTGGCACTTCTAGCCATAGCCCATGATATTTCCTTTGCAGGTCATAAGCGTATAAAGCATAGCAAGAGAAGCATTATGCAGAATGTTTATTGGCCTGGGATTTCTAGGGATGTAACAGGCCACTGCAGGATCTGTGAGCAGTGCCAAAGAGTAGACAAGGCAGGAAACAAGGTCAAGGCTCCTTTGATGCTTTTGCCTGTGATTGAGGAGCCATTTCAGAGGGTAGTTATGGTTATTGTGGGTCCTCTGAGTACCCCAAGTTCCACAGGGAAGAAGTATATCCTAGTGGTAGTAGATTATGTTACCAGATACCCTGAGGCAGTGACTCTGTCCTCCCTTGAGGCAGAAAAGATGTCCAATGCTTTGTTAGAGATTTTCAGTAGGTTTCCCAAAAGAAATACTGTCAACCAGGGGTGCCAATTTCACATCAGACCTGCTGGCTTGTCTGTGGAAGTACTGTGGGGTGAAGCACCTAAAGACCACCCCTACATTCTCCAGACTAATGGTCTTGTTGAGAGGTTAAACTCTACACTAAAGAACATGCTACAGGTATTTGCAGACCAGTTTAAGAGGGCGTGGAACAAATATTTGCGCCATCTTTTGTTACTTACAGAGAAGTGCCTCAGGAATCCAGAGGTTTTTCACCCTTCGAGTTGTTGTATGGGCACAGGGTGAGGAGACCTCTAGCTTTGATTCATGATGAGCGGGAGGGTGAGTGTGACTCCCACAGAGTCTGTTATGACATATGTCCTAAATCTCAGGGCACAGCTCAGAGAACTCATGGGCTTGGCGCAGGAGAACCTGGCAGAAGTCCAACAGCAGAGAAAGGTTTGGTATGACAGGAATGCTAGAGCTAAAGAGTATGGTGCAGGGCAGAAGGTTATGGTTCTCATTCCTGTCAGCCACAACAAGCTGCAGGCAGCTTGGGAGGGACCCTTCAAAGTGGCAAGAAAGGTCAGTGCTGTTAACTACATGGTAGAACTGCTAGGCAAGAGGCAGGGGCATAAATTGTACCATGTTAACACCATGAAACCTTACTATAAAAGGGAGGCCCTGGTGCTAAGTATTTGCAGTAGGAGGCAGGATGAATTTGAAGGGATCTTTGGCTACAGGGAGCCAGCCAACAAACTCCCAAGTGACTATGATGGAGCCTAGGGCTGCAGGCATATGATAGGACAGTGCAACACTGTACTGGGGTCAGCAAGGCCAAGGCAGCTGGGATCTCAAGACAGGGAATGGGGTAAGGTATTCCCAAATAGGCTCATCCTTCTCAAGCAACATTTCTCAAGGATCACTTGAAAAAATAGCTTGAGTTTTCGAGGGGGGAAAAAGTGCAACGAAAGGAGATACTGCCAGCTCAGCTAGTTGGAATTTTGTAAATAATTATATGTCATTTGTGAATATTAACATGGTTTATGTAGAAATGTGATGAAGAGGGATACTGCCAGCACAGCTATCTGGAATTTTGTAAATAATTATATGTCATTTGTGAATATTAACATGATTCAGATACGATGTTTGTGGTATAAATGTATTAGAGCTGTATGTCATATAAGATGGCTTATACAGACATGTGTGCTGAAGAGGTATTTACAAAGTGCTGTTTGAAATGTATCCACATTGTACCCTACTGGAAAAGAACATAAATATATATACACTATTGTAACTGTTTAAGTGTATATATTTTAACAGGGGAAACTGGAATACAGGAGGTTAACTTGCAAAACTTCAGAAAATACCTGAAGTTAAATTACTTTATGACTAGGCCATAAAATTAAAAAGATGCCTTTCAGTTTCAGTACAGCAAGGAGACACATCGTCCCAAATTAAGGAGCTGTCTGTATTGTCTTAGAAGCGTTTTATTGCTTTATGACTTCCACCATTTGCCAAAGATCTGAGGAAATGCCCTTGTCTATGTATTTTCACAGGTGGGTACTAAATACTGCTAGCTTTCAGTAGTGGGGGGTTTACCTGGGATAGAGTCAGATAACAAGAAATTATGTCATTCTGCAAGCCATCCAAGCAGTAACATTTGAGATATTAATTTAAGAACTCTCTGACAGGAACAGCATTTTGTATTCTGTCTTGGACCTGACAACAACAGGAATCATTCACCACATTTGCTTTGCTCTGAGTAACTTTCTAGGTTATAGTAATTCTTTTAGATATAGTCAAGAATATATCAAAGCTTAATTTAGATATTTTTCTTTATTTGAGCCTATCCTGCAGTGTTGTTTTAAATATTTCCTGTGATTTTGAACTCTGCTGTCAGTGGAAATATATAATGTGTATTTTACTGTTCTTTTAATATTTATTATTAAATATATTTAAACCTGTCATTGTGGTTGATCTGTCTAGTGATATTTAAGTTCTGAGAGTACTTACATATTTATTTGGTGACATTATGGGCCACTCCTAATAGCCTTGTTCTTGGTCAAACTACCATTTGTATTAATAGTAACATTACACAGTAAGATCGGACAACCTTTGTTAAGGTCCTTAAAGTAGACGATAAGGAGTGGCTGGTGGCAGTGTCTGGGTGAAAGGGGGCATAGCTAGTAAACCTGTGCAAGCCTTTCCCAGGTGTGTGTGTGTGTGTGTGTGTGTGTGTGTGTGTGTGTGTGTGTGTGTGTGTGTGTGTGTGTGTGTGTGTGTGTGTGTGTGTGTGTGTAAAACTCAAACCTCAAAGAGTGTGTGTGGCAGCTACTTGGGCAGAGACATGAACCACTGGTTGGACAGAGAGGGTGCTGGAGCACTTGGCTTGGTCACTCAGCTGAGATCTGTGCCAGTGGAGATTCTTATCGGGGATCTGGAGAAAGAGGGAGAAACCAGTGCCAGATCGACTGTGGTTTCTGTACACTCTTAAGGGAAATTGCACTTGATCCAGAGAGCTGCATCTGGAAATACTGTGTGTGTATCTGTTATCCTCCGAATGTACGTCCCCCACTGGAGTTACTGGTGAGGATTGAAGCTCCTTGATTACTGCTGCCAGTGGTGGGAGCGTCACAGCTTGTTTAAATCAATTATGTTTGTTATATTTTTAAATATTGGCATTTTAGGGGAGAAACTTAGTTCTGATGAAGTCTTGTACTTACGATAATGAAAGCGCTTAAGAACCCGTGTTAATGAACTGATTTTTGAAGTATACTTTCCTTCAGTGGAGCTTTTATTTTATAAGATGCCTTTTGTACTTCAGTGGAACAACAAAGTGCATATTCTTGGGTTACAAACATAGAGTCCCTGAGGGTATTGTCAAGGTAGGGGAAGTATATCAGACATTATTTCTGCAACACATTTGAGAAAACATTGTGATCCTGTAAAGGTTTTTAGTTGGTAGGCTGACCTGAACTCACTTCTCAGTAGCAGGCAGTAGACAAATCAGGTTAGTTATCATGCTGTTTCAATTATAGAAGTTAAATACAAAACCTAGTTTGAACAATTAACCGCATATTACTTTAATGCCCAGTCCAGGAAGTGACTACAAATTATGGAGTGGAGCTGCAGAACCATCATGTCACTGTGGAAGTCCAACAAGTGAATTTCAATGAAATGGGGGGGGGGGGCAGCAAAAGTTAAATTCAATGATACACTGTCAGCAGTAGCCACCTGACTGCCAGGAGAGAGAGAGAGTGGGAATCCAGAGACTGTGTATAAGTAGTTAAGGAAGTTAAGTTAACTAGTAACCAAAGCTGATTCATGGTGGGAAAAAAGGGTGTCTATTCACACCACTAGCAATTCAGGTTCTGCAAAAACCCAAACCAGCAGTAGAGCTGGTTGGGAATGGGGAATAAAGATGAAGCACAGTGTAGCATGCTCTTTTTCCAAACGATAGGAATGGATTATCTGTGCTAACTCCATAGGCTTGCCTATATTTGATATGGCAAAATCCCTTGAAATTGTAAAGCTCACAGTATTTGCAATTACATTAGTAAGAGTGAATTTGATGACATGTTCAGCTCATCATGGTGTCACTGCATGTGTAGTGCGGGAAGGCGTAAGGAGGAAAAAAGTCATACTTGTTACAGTGATCATTTCTGTGAAGACCTCACCAGTGCAAAATTAGGCATGCCTAGTTAAAAAACTGAGATAGACTAACCCTCTAGAGGTAACTAAAGATATAGGAAATGTTAAGAAAATCTGATGGGGGGGTTTCCAAGTTAATTACTTTAAAAAATCAACCTTTTCATGAGGTAGAGTAAATCTGCAATTAAGGTTTACTGAAAATAAAAAAATGCGGGATTTTGCTAGATTTAGTATTGTGGAACTGGCTGGTATGATTAAATAAAACAGCTTTATTCTTTTTTTTTTTTTTTCTACAAAAACATGCAAGGAGCTTTGATGAGTGACCTCTCTCTATTTTTGGATGCAACTAATGGCAGCTTATTTTTTTTTCCTAATCTTGGGGTGCTAGACTGATTGTAGATTTTATGGAACTGGATTATATTGCTACTGCATTCACACTGGAAACTTGGTATGTTCAGTTCCAGAAAGTAAATCATGTCATTGATTTTAAAAATTTTAAATGAGTGCCTAACAACTTACTGGTACATTGAAAGTTATAATGCAAAATGTACTATGTTGAAATGTCAAAATGTTGAAATTTTAAAATGTTGAAATCAGATATCTAATTCAACACAAGTACACTATGCATGTACACAACTCTATCAAAACAATGCCTGTCAACACAGAGCATTACTCTTAGTGATGTTATTAGCATACCTTAGAAAACGTTAATATGAGTCATACATGGGGCAAAATCTATCTTTCCACACATGTAAATAAACACTAAATGTACAATGCTGAAATGTCAAAATGTTGAAACATTAACATTTTGACATTTCAGCATTGTACATTTAGTACAGGCCGCGGTGGTGCAGAGGTAGCATTGTCACCTCACAGCAAGAGGTTCTCCCATTCGATTCTCAACTGGAGCACCTTCTGTGTGGAGTCTGCATGTCCTCCCCATGGTTGAGTGGCGTTCACAAGACATGCGTGAATATGCGTGCCATCATTGAAGGTTGGGCATCGGGTTGGCACCTCGGCACCGTAAAAATCGACTGCCAATCATTAGCAGACTGGAGTTCCACTGTGGCGACCCCCAAATGGGAAAAGCCAAAAGAAAAACAACAACATTTAGTACTATGCCTCCAACATTACACCATTCAATAAGTAGTTAGGCATCCTTTGCAAACATGATTGATATGAGTGGTTATCTGGGCAATGTTTGAAAATCCATGTAGAACAACAGAATTCATATGGTGTATTGAAACAGTTGGCATGTTTGTCGATAAAGAGCCATCTACCTCGGATGGTGGTAGAATCAAAACACATCATATTAAGTTGCATCTCTTTGTTTTTCTGTTGTACATAGAAACTTACAGATAACTGCATGAAAGGCTTATACAGCCAGTGCATTGTGAGACATAGCTATGAACCTGGTTTACTGAAATTGATGTTCTTATACCAAAAACCTTCTGCAAACCCCCAGCCTGCAATGAGCCAAAGAGGATTTGTGTGCTCCAGGCCTGGTAGAAGTCCCTGTGCTGCTTCTATAGTGCTTCTTCTCCAGATAATCCAAACTTTTCCCCAGCTTTTTCCACGGGGTTACCAGTTCATGTATTCATCAGTTATAGTACGTTGTGTACTCAGTAGTTTGCAAAAATGTGCTGTTTCCTAATGCAAATAATTTATTTTCATTCTACTTTGAAACAGCGTTTTTACTTGTTTACTAGTTGCTTTGCCATTCACTATACTCTGTACCATTAGCATCAGCTGTCTTAGAGCTTTGAAACACCCTGAGCTGTCTGCTGTCGTAACAGTGTTGTGCAGAGCACGGACAGCACATTACATGGCCAATATTATTGCACAGCTACTGTTACTTGTTCATTTGGTTTACAACATTAACTTGTGGATTCATGAAAACTATGGTCCTCCAGTGCTACAGACCATGGTTTTACCTGGTTATTTCAGATTGCACATCCTCCACTCTGACCCAGTAGATGGGAAAGTGTCTAACATTTTTAGGAAAAAATGGTTCTTATAGATGCACCTGAAAGTAATACTGACTCCATTGATAATAATATGGTAAGGGAATTACATATAAAATACTCCTCTTCCCATCCACCAGGTGATGAGTAAGTGGTCCTGGAATCTTCTGGTTTCATAATTAAGCCAACAATGCACTCTGAAAGAGTGTTTTAATCTCATTGTTTAAAACACTTATTGTTTTTGTTCTGAATGATGATCTGTACCAGTTTGCAACCAAATATAAATTTGCATTTACCTTTGAAGAGAAACAATATGTATAAACATTGTTTCTACATGTATTTCAGTTTTCCACAACATTGTTCTACGGGGTATTGTACCAGTTTCTTTGAAGAGTGCTATATCTCAGGAATGCCGTTTAAGGCATGGAAGACATCCTAATACAGGTGCAGAAGATAGCTTAACAATATTTTTATTAATGCATGTATTTAAGAAACTGAAACTAACAAATGTAAACTGAACCCTCAAAAGCATAGACTGCAAGAAAGGTTTAAAAATTTAAAGATGACATTAAGGATTAGCTCCAAGTTTCTGAACCACATTTCATTAGGAAGATTTTATTTTACCAACTGATCTCAATGATTGCTAATTTTCAACAGTATTATTATATAAAGCAGCAAAAAGTACACAGCACATTCTTCCTGTATCTGCAAGAAACAAAGAAAAAAACGGTTTGTATGTTGCACCAAAGACTTGGCTAATCGATACTATGTTTTGGAAAAGATTGAACACCTGACCAGATTTTATCTAATTTTCATTCAGACATAAAATTCACATATTTAATATTAAATGTTGAATAATAGTTAAGTAAATTACAACTGTATTCTTTTTGACTTTTTTGGGGTTCCAGGTCATGGCTGAAAAGATCAAGAGGCCATCCCACTTACCAGGTAAGCAAATGGAAATACATACATATATACACACATCCATAGATTTGCATACATAAAGTATGGCTGTGTATGTGCATAGAAAATGAGTATGTGCATTGTTATTTTACAAGACAGACATTGGACTGGATAAGTGGTATCATAACCAATGCTAGCCTCACTAGTTCAGGTCAAGGTAGAAATCTAATGAAAGTCTGGGTGACTTCACAAACAGACATTACCAAGGAGAAGGTCTCAAGGTTGTAACTTGCTCTAGATAACAGCAGGAAGTTCAGTTCAAAACAAGTTTTGCATCACAGAGCTCTACAGATGAAACAGTGGTCATCATCATCACCTACTATCACACTTTTTACATGGGTCCGGAGTGTTGCATCACCTATCTCCATCTCCCTCTATTCAGTGCCACTCTTCTTTGACAGTCATGTCTAATCATCACAGGTCTTCTCTCACACAACCCATGCATGTCTTTGCTGGACACCCTTGTTTCCTCTTGCCTTATTCCTGTCTGTCCCAAATCATCATCAGCAGATTGCCTTCTGCTTTCCTGCAGATAATGCCCTATGAAATCTTTAATTCCATGCCAGTGATTTCTTTCCTGCAGATAATGCCCTATGAAATCTTTAATTCCATGCCAGTGATTTCTTTCTTGTAATGCAGTCTGTTAGTTTTTCCTTGAACATTACAGTGTTACTCTGGTGAATGTTCTTTAAGATGCATATTCCTGTTTATGCTCAGATCTGGGTTTATTCTAATGAAAAGAACAAGAAAAATAGATTTTCACTGTAAATACATATTTTATGCATGATAACATCAAAAAACTTGACTAACTAAAGTAACAGAGTCTGTACAGAATATTGTTTTGCAACCAAAGTGCCATATACTGCATTATGTTCCAGTACCTGATACTTGAGTTTTTAAAAAATTAAATTCATTAATTCATTTTTATAACTTATTTTTAAAGAAATGTTATCAAATGTATACTTTTTTGTTTTATTTTTTCATTGATTAATAAGATATTGACATTTTATAATTTTTAAAAAGGTTGTTTATTCTCCTCCTGCTTCTTTCCCTTTTCTCTGTCTTTATTTACACACTGCCCCCAACCATTACATTATTATCCCCACCCCATCCTTTTCAGTCTCTCATTGCTTCTAACTTTACTAAAGTCCTTCTCTCTCAAGAAATGTTTATGTTGGAATACGTCTCTATTATTGCACCTGACTTTACTATAGATCCTCTCTCTTGAATGGAATTCCATGCAGTAAGCTTCACTTCTTATCCCCGTTTACACATATAAAAAGTTGATTTTATCTGAGACTAGAATGGTAAGCACTTAAAGCAAAATGTATCTGTCATATTATCCAATGTCTCTTTTCATCTCTGTGTGTGCATATCCCAAAATCATTGTCTTACAAAATATTTGTTTTAAGTTTCTTGTATTACTCTTTGCATAATGCTTTCAATGCCTGGGTCTTTCTGAAAAAGGTCTTCAGATAGTGTACTTACCTGGTCAGCAAATGGATAAATAAATAAATAAGTATTAAAAATGGATCTTGGGCTGGATTAAGAAATAGCCCAGCTGTGACCAGTAAGGTTGCAGCAAAAAAGGCCCTTTAACACAGTCACGAAAACCAGTGATTCAGAGCTACATTAGCTTCAATGGGGAAAGACATCATTATTGGGTAATTTGCATGTCACTGAATTGCACAATGATCACTACAAACATGAACAAGCACTTCAGTGCTGTAGTCACCTCCTGTGGCCTATGCATTCCAAAGGCACAGGCAACCCCCCTCATTCACTCTGTCCACTCCCACATATATGGAGATTCACACACACACACATCCTCATACCTCACGACTGCACCAGACTCAGCACAACCCTCATGATTTTGCAATGCATAATCACAGTCTTGCTGACACGGATGAATGCAGCCAGTCAATAATGACAGGCATTAGACATTCATACTTGAAGTATTTCAGTTGCAATTTCTTTGTGCAAAATCTGTTCTATAAACTTTTTAAGTGAATTAAAAAAGAAGTTATGTACTCACCATAATGTTCCATGTTTTTTGTCCTTGATCTCGCCTTCCTTCTTGCTGGTTGGGTTCCGAGCCGATCCTTGGTTCCAACTCGGCCATATACTAAAGCTCAAGAGCTTTTTACTGGCTCGAGCCTAGCCCCTATCCTAACATGCCTAGTGGGAGTTATACAGATCTTGTTTGTGATAACCCAAAACACTAGACTGTGCAAGTAAGAAATAATAGACTTTTACATATAAGAGTACACCTGTGTATAAAGGTGTAAGTAATCAGCAAGGGGATAGAAAGGGAGTCTAGGTCTAGCCAACTAGTATAGTAAAAGGGAAACTCAGCCAGTGTAGCCAATGAAAGAACTCCTCTCGATCCTCCAGGAAGGGGGAAGGAGAGTGGGACGCAAGAAGGAAGACGAGATCAAGGACAACAAACATGAAACGTTATGGTGAGTACATGACTTCTTTATGTTATGTTGTCTCTATCTCACCTTCATTCTTGTTGGTTGGGACCGTGTCCCCCGCACCTGTTTCTTGGGTAGCTCACTAAAAAAGACTCTTCAGGACCGTGGAACCAAAGGATGCCCTGTTTTGGAAGGCCACATCTACTTTGTAATGAGTGATAAAGGTATGAGGATAAGCCCATGTAGCTGCCGCACAGATCGAATCTAAAGGCAGTTTGGCTGAAAGGCAGTAGAGGTAGCCAAGGCCCTAGTTGAGTGTCCTCTAACTTTTCCTGGAAGATTTTGTTCCGCAAATCTTAGACGTAAGTGATGGTGTCTGAAAGCCACTTAGATAAGGTCACTTTTGAGACTGAATAACCTTTTCTATTCTCTGCAAAGGATATAAACAACTGGTTGAATTTTGTGATGTCCTTGGTCCTGTGTAAATAAAAATGTAACTGTCTATGAATGTCCAGTTGATGGAGCTTATACTCTGCCTTGTTGCCATGATTGGAGAAAAATACAGGGAGCTCCATGGATTGATTCAAACTGTACTCTGAACACACCTTTGGTAGGAAGGAGGGATTAGTTCTAAGAAAAACTCTATCTTTGTGGAAAACCAAGTATGGAGGACAAACTGATAAGGCCTGTAATTCTGAATCCCTCCTAGCTGAGGTAATGGCAGTCAAGAAAAAAGTCTTCCAAGTCAAAAATTTTAGAGGACAAGTAGCAGCTGGCTCAAAGGGGGGAAGAATCAGAGACGCTAAAACTAAATTTAGGTCCCGGGGGGGGGGGGGTTCTCTTATTGGAGGTCTTAAGAGGATAGTACCTCTTAGGAATGCTTTGCGTAGCCTATGGGACATAGCATTAAAGCCCATTTCTCCCACATGAAAATTAGAAATGGCAGACAGCTGAACCCGGATAGTAGCTGCATCCTGGCTCAAAAGTTTCAGCAAGAAATTCAAGACTCTTTGAAATGGGTGCAGTAAAGGGATCCATCCCGTTCTTGTTTGCCAAACAAGAGAACCTCTTCCATTTACTAGCATAAAGTTTCCTGGTTGTGGGTTTGTGGGAGGAAATCAAAATGTGTTGAACTACCATGGAAATATCAGGAAGCCTGGCTAAGACTGGAAGTGGAGAAACCAAGCTGTCAGCTTGAGAATTTGTATGGAAGGGTGGAGTGCACCCGACTGAAGCATCAGGAGATATGGAACTGGGTCCAGGATCCAAGGCTCCCCCTGCAGATGACGCCAAAGGAATGGGAACCATATCTGATGAGGCCAGTAAAGGGCAATGAGGATTATCTTGCAACCCATTGACTTTGCTTTCTAAAAAACCTTAGGGATTAGGGGGAATGGTGGAAAAGTGTAAAGCAGTCCTGGGGGCCAGTCGTGAACAAGTGTGTCCCTGGGTGACTGTCCCAGTGGTGGGACTAGGGCAAAGTAGCTGCTGCATTTGTTGCTGAGGGGGGTGGCAAAAAGATCACAGCATGGCTGGCCCCATTTGCGAAAAATCAAGTCTGCAATTTCCTGTTTCAGTGACCATTCATAAGGCATCAGAATCACCCTGCTGAGTTTGCCCGCTATCATGTTGGATTTCCCCAGAATGGCATTGCAATCAAAAAACATTGGGAAGACATCACTCATTGCCATACTCGTACAGCCTCCCGACACAAGGGATAAGACCTGGTTCCACCCTGTTTGTTGATGTACCATGCTACCGACATATTGTCTGCCTGAATTGCTATAGTCCCTGTAGGTAGAGAGTCTTGAAGTGCTTGCAATGCCAGAAGCACTACTCTCTCATCTCTAGGACACTGATGTGCAAGTGGTACTCTTGTTGCTGCCAAGTCCCTTGAACAATCTGTCCCAGACAATGCCCAACACCCTATCTGGGAAGTGTCAGTGGTCACTGTGGCTATGAGTTGGGGGTTAGAAACTGCCTGCCTATTGTCACCAGACAGGAGTGAAGCCACCATTCTAGATTCTTCTTGCAGGACTTTGTGATTAAAATCTGATATGACATGGGTAAATCCTGGAATGACCATTGAGCAAAAAGGAGCCACTGCCATAAGGACCAGAGTAATTGCTGGAGGCATTGAAATCAAGACTTTGAGGACAAATCTTGCTTGAATTCTCTTTTTTGCCATGAGGATTGAAACCTGACGATGAATGGTTGACACCCTTTCCCGAGGTAGCTTTGCTATCATAGCCCTTGTGTCTAAATCTGCCCCTATAAATGTAATATACTGACAAGGTAACAAGGCAGACTTTTTGTAGTTTATGGTGATGCCTAGTTGTGAACAAGTGTGAATTGTGGAATCCCTTGCCTTGATTAGCTGATGCTCAGTGGTGGCAGTAAGGAGCCAGTTGTCTAGATATGGACACACCCAGAATCCTAGACACCTAAGGTGAGCTGTAACTACTGCCATGCATTTGGTGAACACCCTGGGGGCTGTGGTGAGACCAAAGGGCAGAGCTCTGAACTGGTAATGACTGGCGTAGATATGTCCTGGATTGCCTGTCCATTTTTATGTGGTAGTACACATCCTGGAGATCGATAGAGCACATCCAATTGTCCTAACCCAAAAAGGGAAAAATGGACTGTAGTGTTACCATCCAGAACTTTGTTTTCTTGACTGATTTGTTCAGTCTGCTGAGATCCAAAATGGGCCTCCAGTCCCCTGTCTTTTTTGGAACTAAAAAGAACCTTGAGTAAGTTCCAGATTCAATTCGGTCTGCGGGGACTTGCTGGACGACTCTTTTTTTCTAGCAACTTTTAAACTTCTAGGTTTGCTTGATCCCGAAGATTGGGTGGAACATCTGGAATTGACTGTTGTTTTTTTGTAAGGGGTGGAGGGGAGAAGGGAATTTTGTAAACCCTGGATATTATTGATAGTACCCATGTATCCTCCGTAATTGTCTGCCAGGCTTTTAGGTATAAGGATAATTTGCCCCCGACTGCCTCCAGAGGCGGACAATCAGGCCTCCCTTCAGAAATGCTGGAAGGGCCTACCAGAGAAGGTATCTCTGTCGCCCTGATTCTGAGGACCCCCCCCCCTGCGAGACCGGAGTCTTCCATTATTATTTCCCCCTCTGTCCCTGGGGGAAAAATCTCCATGTGTATCAGGTGAAGCTCCCTGGGATTTCTGGAACCACATCTTCCCGCACTTTTGACCTTTAGGAGTGGAGAAACATACTCCTACGGCAGAGAGAGTTTTTCCATCCTGTTCACATCTGGTAAAAGTCTCTTTTACCTGTGGCCGAGCAATGACGAGCCATCAAAGGGGGTGGTGGTAAAGAAGGACTTGAAGGGCTCGCAAATTGACAAAGGCACATCTAGGAGTTGCCTCCTGTGCCTGCTGCCCTACTTGCTCCATCAACTGCATAAGAGATCAGCCGCATGTAGGAGTTAACTACAGAAGTCAAGGTCGCAAGCTGAGAGGCTGCCTTGCCCACAGATCCCACACCTGCAGGATCCTGTAGGGTATCTCCCAACTCCTTGAGGAGATCCTACTGAAGGCGAATAAAGTGGGACAAATAATTTAGCGACCTGAGTGTAAAGTCCGCTAAAGAAAACATACGCTTCCCATACTTGTCCATCGTATGGCAGATGGACAGAAGAAGAAGTTTCCTCTAATTCCTTCTTAGTGGCTGCTGCCACCACCATAACATCAACAGGCATGCCCTTAGATGGAAAAAGCTTGTCGTCTGGTGCAGTTATATATTTGTTGGGCTTCCACGGAACTGGTTCTATAGTCTCTGCAGAGATCCATCCTTCTGACTCTCTACACCCAACAGTGGGTCGAAAGGCGGAGTCACCCAAAAGGTGGAGGGTCAGGAACAGAATGCATCCAAGTAAACAGACTCATCCTCAGAAAGGGCAAGGAACTTCCAGCCATCCCTCTGCCTAAGGATTTCCAGGATGACTGAAAATGAGACATCCTCAGAGGTGGACCATGGGGACCCTTTTGAGTCCTCCAAGTCTGTGTCTAATGTCAGAGACTCAGGGGAGTCCAAATGCTTTCTCTTACAAGTCCTCTTCCGAGGGACGTCCTCTGAGGGGTGCTCTGGGGAGGTTTCGGAAGAGGTGGGGTCGCCCAATGGGCATCCTGGAGCATGGGTTCCCTACACTTGGGGAGGAGGGGAGGTTCAGAGGCGGACACCAGCACTGAAGGAAAAGGAGCCGATGGAGCTGCGGGTGGAGTGGTCTCAGAGAATAGCACACTCCTCAACACCTTGAAGGCACCACAGTCCCAGCCCAAAAGGGTCTCCGGCTCCAAAGAGCCTGGAGATCTCCTCCGAACTGAGGGCGATGGCTCCAAAGCTGATGTAGGAGCCAAGCTCATCTGCGCCGAAGCCCCGAGAGGGAGAGTAGGGTCGGACAAGGGACCAATGCCACTCCCTGCCTTGAAGCCAATGAGGGAGCGTTGGCCCCCAGATCCCTTGATAGAATGGGGTAATGAGGAGATCAGAGTGGAAGTCAGAACCGAGAGACCGGAGGTTATCGGAACCGACGGTTCCACCACAACAACTTCCATGCACTCCGGCTCCGAACTCAAGGGAGTCAGAGGAGAAATCGATAATGATGTTGGATGGACTGTCGGTGCCACTTCCATATGGGCTGGGCTCAATAATAATTTTGCTAATGCCAGTGTCCTGAGAAGCCTCTTCACCACCCTCTCCACATCATCATCTGGAAGACTCCTAGATGATCGAGAGGAATAGGTGGAAGACCGATGACTGCCTGCCACAGATTGTAAGAGTGGAGATTGCGGAACAGACCACACCGATTCCAGAGATTGAGACATGGTTCTCTTGTGAGCCCTGGCTGGCTCTGTGACTACTGATGGAGCTTCAGGAGAAAGCGTCTTGTCGGAACTGACACTCAGATCTGACAATGCTGAAGATTTGTTTTTTCCTCTGGATGACTATGATGCCAGAGCCGATGAGGATGATGGCTTGGTGGATTTGTCCTGTTGTTTTGTTGGCTGAGTCCCCTCTGTGGAAGCATTGAAGGGGCCCTTTAATAAGCCTCGCAAAATCAGTTTGTTTTTTCTCTCCTGCAGGACCTGAGAATTGAAAGCATGGCATATAGAGCACAAGTCCTGCAGGTGTACAGCCCCTAAACAATATACACAGCTCGTATCCCCGTCCATAAGGGACATCTTTTGGCAGCACGAGTCACACTTCTTAAAACCTGAAGGTTCTGTGTCTTTAGTGGAATCCTTAGACATAGTTAGACTACAAGTATGCGAACAAATACTAGTAACTAAAACAAAGGCACTGAATAAGCACACAAAGTTAAATCCCAATAAACAAAGTTTAACTACAGACCAAAACTTTTTTTTTTGTTAGAAGGAAGGAGTGAAGGGGGAGAGCCTCTAAGCTAAAACGGTGAACTCCCCCAACTGAGGAGAGCCTCTAACTTAAATGGCTGCTTCTAGAAAAGAAGGGAATAAGGGGAAATCCCTCTAACTAAAAACAGGGCTGAAGGGAAGGAGAACCCTCTAAGTTAAACGGGTTCACAAGGAAAGTAAGTAGGCCTAAAGGAAAATGACAGCCACAACAACAACAATCAAAAAATGGAAGATTAGAAAGAACAGTAACTGATGAAGAAACTTTTTAACACTAAATATTTAACAAAATATGCAAATTTAGTCAAAAAAGAAAACACTTAGCCTGAGCCAGTATTCAGCAATCTCGACGCTGCAAGCGGCAAACGAAATCTGGGTAACTCCTGCTAGCCATGTTGGGATAGGGGCTAGCCTCAAGCCAGTAAAAAGCTTTCAAGGTTTAGTATACGGCCGAGTCAGAGCCAAGGATTGGCTCCAAACCCAACCAGCAAGAACAAAGGCGAGATAGGGACAACATAACATATACTATTTAATACATATATCAGGTGTCTAATGTACTCCCCACACAGTATTTTGTTCTGAGAGGAGTTGAGAGGTATAAAATCCCCCGTACACACACACACACACACACACACAAACAGTGTTTTGTTCTGAGAGGAGTTGAGAGGTATAAAATCCCCCGCGCACACACACACACACACACACACACACACACACACTTACTATTCATCAAGTGCACTCCTTCACCCAGTCGCAGTCACATACACACGCACCTATCCTATCTATCCCCTAACTAATTCCCCTACTGGCAGGCACACACACACACACACACACACACACACACACACACACACACGCACGCACGCACGCACACACACACACACACACACACACACACACACACACACACACAAAGGCATAGCTAAATAAACAAATAAAACATTAATATGCAAATTGTGCATGGCTAACTGATTCTTTAAATTCAGATATTCTGTCCAAAGTGTTTTAATAACTCATTGAAGTGATTTGTTGTACACTGTAATTGCTAATGAGCTTTTTATGATTCAACTTAACTGACATATTTTAGTAGTTACTGCCACTATTATAATGCAAACAAATATTTCATGGCAAGCTTATTTTATTTTATTATTTTTACATTATCTGCTCAAGTACTTTTTAATGATTATTTCAAATCTGTTCTACCTGATTAATGCATTTCAAGACAAGTATGCATCCATGATATTTTCAGTTTACTAATTTTATGTTAAAACTTAAATTAATTTTACAGGTTTTTGCTTCTTCAGTTTACACAGATTTAAGAAGTCCCTGCCATTCATAAACAAGGTGCAGAAGTTGCCTGCTTTACAGATAAAGAACAAAAGGTCATACCATAGATTATTTAAGGGGACCCAGGCATGGGATAAAGCAATTAGGAGCTGCCTCTGTCCATGAGTAGTACAGGGGCAGTCCTAGGGTAAATTTTCTGTTTCCCATCCATAGATCCATGTTGCACTTGAATAAAGACAAGGATCAGCTTTGTTTTATGTGGCTGGGGAGTCTGTTCCAGAAAAGTGGTATCCTGTCAATGCAGCAAATGAGGTTTAGATCCCTAGACCAACTTGTTGATGTGTAGTAAATCCATCAGTACTGGTTCAGAGGATGCCTTGTATGCCAGATGCAGGCCACCTCTTAGCAGTCTGTAGGATATGGAGTACAGTGACAGGGCTTTGAATCGGTCCATGTAGGACATATTGTTTAGGTCTTGTATCCTTTTAGCAAAGTATCTCTGTGGGCATTCCAGTTGTTGGATGTGCCTAGATAAGTGCCAAAGGAGACATCATACTCAATGACTGGTCTAATGAGGGCTGAGTAAAAGGGGACAATGACATCCCTAGTTCCAGACACAATCCTTTTTTTATAAGCTATACAATGCAGAAGGACTTTCTTATGACAATGGGTAAATGTTGGTCAAATGTCATGTCACTGTCCACATAGGTTCGCAAATCCCAAGCAACTGAGTAAACTCTTATGGACGTATTGTCGATGTGGTAGTTCCCCAGGGAAGATCACTTCCTAAAGAATATGAATGCATTTTTTGGCATTTAGTTTCAGTACCAGTTATTTACTTGGGAAAACTGTCCTTCAGGATGGCTGGCCAAGTTATTTGAGGATTCAGTGACTGCTCCTAGCTTACAGTCATCTGCAAATGTAGTCAACCAGAGCCCTTTGGTATTGGCTTTTACTTCAGAGAAGTAGATGCCAAACAGGAGCGGTCCCAGCACTGACCTCTGAGGGATTTACCATTACATTTTAGAGAGACACCTTCTAAAACTCTGTGTTAATTCCAAGATACACTTCCCACTTACAAAAGTCACCGATTCCATATTCTCATTCTACCCCTCAAAATGTATGTACCTCTAATTGCTAAATGTCTAACACATTTCAGCTTTTAACTATGCACAGACATCATTTCAGTTTCATTTAGACACAATCCATCCTCCTAAAGATTAATTTCGTAAATCTTTCAGGACATCTGCCCTCTTGCTAGACTTCCCAATAACCAAAATATTAGAAAAAAATATTTTACAATATAATGATGCAGCACATCAGCAAATGCAATGCTTTCTTTAATTAAACAGCATGGCTTCAGAAATCAGTTTAACATCCTTTTCACTTTGTATATTGTCACCAATATACCTTTATAAAGATAGAAATACCTTCCATATCGAATAATAATCATAAATATTAAATAAACATTTGGTAAACACAACTTACTTCTTTGCAAACAAGTACTTGGGCTACAAAGAAGGCCTGCTGAAATAACTGGAACTATCCTGTCAGACTCATTCAGAATAAACTGAAGTGTATGCCAGGGATCTTTGCTTGGACATCACTTCTCTTCTCTCATTTTACTGGTGACATTCCAACTGGCTCACAAAGCATGAACCTCACATTATATGAGAGAACATGGTAATGCCATGATCAGAAAGGAGTAACCAGTTGGTTCAGATGGATGTCCAGAAACATTTTACCCTACCTTGCCAGTAGCTGGAGAAAATCAGGTTAACCCTGAATGAAATAAAAGCTGCCACTGTACGGTTTGATACAAACCAGAGACTAAACCATTATAAAATTCTTACAATTTATGTCCTCTTCAACATAGTTATTAAAACAGAATCAGCATTGCCAGCACCTATGAATATGTCTGTATGCAAACCTCTCCCTCAAAATCCATACAAACCCATGCACCGTTTATCTCATTTAAAGTGCCAAAACAAATTAGAGTTTCATATAAATTAACATTTCCTAAATCAAAGGCTAGGAAGACCTAGCAGACTAGTAGACTACACAAACACACACACACACACACACACACACACACACACACACACACACACACACTGCAGACTAACATTAATAAACTTTGCTTATTTTTTAGACTCTCCTCTCCCTCGGAATATTATTCTCTCTCCTTATAAAAAGCTCATTGGCTTCCAATACCAGCTAAAGCTATCATTATTTTAATTCTATGACTCAAACTACTCCATTAAGACTACTTACTGCCCACAACTTGATAATATACTTCAAAACAGATCTATAGCATATAACTTATAAAATAATTGCTGTAGTGCAACCACCTTACTGAGACCCACTTTTGGACACTCAGTCACACAGACACCATTCTCGAGACTTACCACACCACCTAGAATATGCTTCCAAAGGGCGTATGAAATAACATAATACGTCTTATACTTCTCCACATACACACACACACACACACACGCACACACACACACACACACACACACACACACACACACACACACACACACACACACAAAAACTAATTTGGCTGATACTTACAAATGCTCATGTTTCAGTCATTGACATAGTATTAAACATGATATTGTAACATTCATTAAGAATGTGCACAAATTATATCCAACCACAAAAATATACTATTGCTATATTTATTGATGCTGTTATTAATTTCATAAGTCTTTTCTTCCTACATGCTCTTTTTCTCCTGTATTTCATCAGCATTACTGGTAGATAGAAATAAAGTACTCACTGTATTGCTAAAACTCTTTAACTGCATAGATACTGCACACGGATTTTCTCACGTATTTGCATATCAATACTGTGTCAGTTAATACAGTCATAGCATTTTGTCTTATACTTCTTTTCTGCATATCTGCATTTTGTCAACATTATATATTGCATATCTAAGTGATGTAATAATGGCTTATGAACTCTGCATGTTATATTTAATTTTATACTATCTTTTGCACGGCTGTCAATGTCTAAATCATTTACCTAATTTAATGGGATTCATGTCAACTCAACATGTGAGCCCCAAAGCTATGAAATGGTTTTGCTGAACACTATATTCATCAAAACAAAAAATAAATCTCCCTCCACCCCCATGTGGGGGAACTCTACCCCCCCTGATTTTTGTATATTAACTCCACAGTTGTAGCAGCAGTGGAAAAGAGCAGTCAGTTCTGCTGACCCGATGTCTTCAGCAAAACCATTTTACAGCTTTGAGACTCAAAAATTACATGGGTAGATGTCACACTCCATCTTATTGTATATTGTACTATTATAATTGTCATTTCCCTCAAGCCCAGGTCACAGATTTGTACCAACCCACCTACCCAGTTAACAAATTGCAAACAAACCAATCAATAAAAGCATAAAAGAGGCAGATGGCTGAAAGATTTACAAGAAAAAGAAGCTCAGCTTTGCAAGTGGAAGAAAATAACTGCAGTATTGAAAACAATTTGCATTGAAATTAGAAAAAAAACAATATGCTGTTCTTCAAAGATCAACAGGAGAGGAAAAAGATTCCTCGAATTACCACATGAATAAAAAAAGACAAAACCACTGTGTTACGGATCAGTGAAGAATACAGGGATGTGCCTATCTAATATTTCAGAACTACTGTAAATTAGAGATGCATAACAGTGTGCAGAATTATGGTGAGCAATGTTTCATAGGCTTACTGTACAGCCATGTAAATCAAAAATATAAACTAATGCATTTGTAACCTATGGAGGGGCACTGAAATTGAGTGTAAACCAGTATTATCTGTTCACTGACAGCAAAATACACAAATTCTGCAAATCCAAAAAATTAATCAAAGTGTGTTTAGTTCCTTCACTGTGACATTTTTACAATCTTTGATAAGATTCTGTGTCAAACAAATTCACAGTTTATAAATCCTGTCAATTAATAAATACAACCATGTGATCAAAAACAACTAAGAATGATTTAATATTATATAGCCTAGTCTAATCTGTAGTCCCAAAAGCTCCCATAATTAACACCTCGTGCACCACAGCTTTACAGCTCACCCACAAAGCAGCCGGTCACCAGAGGAGTCACCCAGGGCTCTGTGCTTTAGCCACTGCTCTTTGGGATCGATTTTTCAAAAGTCAAAGCCAATGCCAAGGGCCTCTGGCTTACTAAGTTTGCAGATGATTGTAAGCTAGGAGCAATCACAGAAATGCCCCAAGATACTGAGATCTCACAGTAAGGTCTAACACAGACAAATGACTGGTGCCAAAACCATGGCTTAAAACTCAGTGGCAAGAAATGCATAAGTGTACCTTTTGGGAAGTTGGCCACCCAAGGAAAGTATTTCATTGATAATACACCCATAAAAGTAGACACAGTAGCCAAAGATTTGGGGAATCATGTAGATCGAACTCAGCCCATATCACACCCATCAATGAGTATAATGCCCCCTTCAGTATACACCTGACAAAGCACATACAACTAGAATGCCCACAAAGGTTCCTCACAAAAAATAGAGGGCATAAACACAAAGTCCTATGGAGATTGCCTCAAAGCCCTATTGCTGTACTCTGTTTCCTACAAACTGCTACGAGGCAATTTATGCCTGACAAACAAGGCATCCTTGAATTCTGCTCTGATGGATATTTTGCATATCCACAAAATGAACAGCAGCAGAACCACTAAATCTAAGGATTTAAACTTTGCTTGTGACTTAAATAGGTCAAATTAGAGGGACAGTTATGCATCTCAGAGATTCCCCATTCTGTGGAATAGGCTTCCCAACCATATGAAGTAGAGCCCTTCCCTATCCCTATTCAAGCACAACCTGGATCTGTGAATAGGAAATTGGAAATTCACCCCTCGCCTGACTAGTGTGCCTCTAATGGACAAAGGCAGCCATTAAATCATGCCCTAACTAACATACACTACTTACAATAACCTCTAAGGCACAATAACTTGTGGGATTCATTTTGGTTGCATGGCTAAACTTATAGAGGCCCAGTAGTCATTAGCCAATTATAGACACATGAACCTACAAAGATACCATAAATTTAAAGACAAAAGTGTCTGCATTTCAACTGTATTACTTAAACTTTACTATGAAATTAAGGCTGCACTAGAAATAATACATTCCTATGTTTAAGTGTCATTGTATCATAAGTAATTATGAAAAGTGACTCATGTTTAAGTGCTATTGTGCCATATGTAATAATGAAAACTGACTCATGTTTCTCCAGATATTTTTGATATGCATCCTAGTGAAGCTTTTACTTGATTTTACACAGAACATTACTTTGCATTTAAAGCTGTGCTGCCATTGTGAAAACAATTTGCATAATTTTTCTTCTCAGCCTTACTGCCAATAATGTACCAGACCTTTTGTGAGTCCACATATTTGCATACATTATACCTTTTTAAATTATTCAAGACATGTTTGTCATTTCCTGTTATAATGTAAACAGTATTTTAAATACCTCGATCAGCAGTTATTAGTCACCCTTCTTTAGAAATAAAGCTTAATTTTTCCCCTCCATGCCCTGTGGCATGCTACAGGTGTACTATATGTAAACAGGTAGATTAAAAGGATGTCTAGTACAAAACTGAAAGCAAGCATGAAATAAAAATGTGACAGCAGAAGAAGCCATGTCAAATTATTTACTGTTCATGTAACCTTCATTACACTAGAATCACAGTTCGTATTTTAAAACTAAGTGACAGGAACATCTCCATTTCACATCTAATACAAATATGATTATACTTTGGTCATGTAACCTTCATTACACTAGAATCACAGTTCATATTTTAAAACTAAGTGACAGGAACATCTCCATTACACATCTAATAGAAATATGATTATACTTTGGGCAGTCATTTCACTAGTACTCTCAATAGTAGAACCCACAAAGACCCAGTGCTACTGTACCAATGATTTCCTTTATTTCTGGCTTCATTTCTTTCACCAGAATCCTCTGTGTCTTAACCTTCCTCACTTTCACACTCCAGTTCCTCAGTTTCAGTCCTATCCCAGCTTCTGTAGTACTAATGGCAGCTGTCTGCACAAGACTACAACAACGGTCTTAGTGAAATCCAGATCGTATCTACAGATACTAAAAACTAGATGAGGTTTAATAACAGCTCCTTCTGTCTATGAACCTGGGTTGGTTGTTGTTCTGGTGATTGTTGCCCTCCTAGAAAGCAACCAGCCTTTCTCTTTTCCCTTTTATATATTACTTTTTCTGCAATAGTTGTAAGGATCATAGGATCATAGGAGTTTACTAGGCTATTGGCCCTGAGACCCTTATAAGCCTAGCCAAGAGTTTAGCCCATGTGTAGACAAGTCAGCACCCAGAGCCCCTGTCCATCAGGGATACAGTTGGAATCCCAGGGGTGTATTTTCTGTTTCCCATCCAGTTATCCAGGTTTCACTTAAAAAGGGATAATGAGGGACTCTGATTGACGTGGAGACGGAGTCTATTCCACAGATGGGGGAGTCTCTGGGACACAAATCTGTCCCGCCAACAAGTCCTATCGATATCACAGACCAGGTTGAGGTCACGCATATGGATTGCTCGAGTGGAGCTTGATTTGCAGATATGCAGCAGTTCCATCAAGACGGGGTCTGAGATTGTTTCATGTCAGACAGAGGTCACTTCTGAGGAGTCTGTATGAAACTGAGTAGAGGGACAGGGCTTTTAGCTTATCTGTGTAGGGTAGGTGTTTGAGGCCCTGGATTCTCCTGGTGAGGAACCTCTGTGATCTCTCCAGCTGCTGCATGTGCTTTGCAACGTACATGCCAAAGGAGGCATCGTATTCAATAATTATCCTTATAAGGGAAGAATACAGGGATGTTATGACCTCTTTGTCCCTGGATGGGATACAATTACTTATGAGGTGGGCCATGTAGAAAACTTTCTGTACAACGGAAGCAACATGGTGGTCAAAAGTCAGGTTGATATCAAGGGCCTATATTATATTATCGACAGTTCACAATGTCAACTCTGAAATGTTCGACACCAAAATATCGAACTACAAAAATAGTGAATGGCCATATAACCGATTTCATTCCAATGGAAAGAAATCAGTTGGCTGTTCTCTGACACCTGCCCTTTCCCTGTGTGTAGTGCGGTATCGGAGTTAGAATATTTAGTTAGGGGGGGTGGGAGGTGAAGCCCCCTCTTAAATATATTTGTTTATGTGTGCCGTTGGTGTTTGGCCAACCGATGTCTTGCCATTGGAAAGAAATCGGTTATATGGCCGTTCGCTATTTTTGTAGTTCGACATGTTGGTGTCGAACATTTCAGAGTCGACATTGTGACCTGTTGACAATATAATATAGACCCAATATCAACCTGGGTGCCCAAATCTCTCACCACTGATTGTGTACTTAGGACTTTGTTATTAATGTGATAATATGTGGGGATGTCACTCTCCCCAAAGGTGATGATGATGATGCATTTTTTGGTATTCAACTTGAGGCCATGTTTCTGGCACCGGTCATTTGTTTGGGTGAGACCCTCTTGGAGGACATCCACATCACTTGGGGAATTGATGACTGCTCCCACCTTGCAGTCATCTGCAAACTTGGTCAGCCATAGTCCACTGGTTTTGGCCTGCACCTCAGAGAAATATATCCCGAATAACAGAGGTCCCAAGACTGATCCCTGGGGTACGCCACTCTTTACAGGTTTACCGCTTGAGGTGGCTTCCCCTATTTTGATTAGGTGAGTTCTATCAGTGAGCCAGCTTGCTACCCATCTGGTAACATATGGATTGATGCCTACTTGACAGAGTTTACCTACTATGTCCAAGTGGGGAATAGTGTCAAAGGCTTTGGCCAGGTCATGGTAGAAGGTGTGCACCATCTTCCCCTCACCCGTGGCTTTGGTGACTGTCTCAAAGAAGTCAACCAGATTTAACAGACATGACCTCCCCTTGACAAAGCCAAACTGTGTGGTGTTGAGTGTTTGGAGGTTGCCAATGTCCCTGTTAGTGAGGTCCATGCTAATTTGTTCCATGGCCTTGCAGATCAGGCTAGTTAGGCTGATGGGTCTATAATTTCCTGGATCACTGGACGCTCCAACCTTTGTGTAAAAGGATAACAGTGGCTGTCCTCAACTCGGCTGGGACAAAGCCAGTATTCAGGCATTGGTTGAATAGGGTGCTTAATGGTGCTGCAAGTTCACGCCTGAGTTCATGTGGGATGCAGCCTGGGATGTTAACGGGTCCCATGGAGGCTATATTTTTTGCCTATGAGAGGGCAGTGATGACCTGTTCCCTAGAGATAAGGAGTGGGGGGGCAGGTGCTGGGGATATCCTGATTTACTGATGGGGGGAAAGAGGGGAGAAGTTTTCACTAAATCTGCTAGCCAGTAGATTGGCTATATCTACAGCATTTGTGTATGTGGTGTCCTTGACCACCAGTTCTGAACAGATCTGGGTGCTTCCTTTGAGATTGCGGACATATGTGAAGGCCTTATGATTGTCTCTAGTAGATGTGGTCAATTTGGACTCGAAGTTGGTTTTAGAGGATTTCATTAGTGCTCTTATTTGATTGTTGAGGCTAAGGAGAGATTGCTTCCAACTGGGCACCTGCTCCTTCTTGGTCCTGGACAGCAATATTTTTTTCTTTTGTTATACCGTTTATTTATTCCAAATGTCCACCAAACAGGTTTACTATTCCTTGTGGAGGATGATTTTGTCCTGTCAGGTATTCCTGATTCCATCCATGTGTATAAATGATGTATAGTACTTTGGTGTAGATTTGGACATTGGTGCCAGTTCCTACAGTGGGAAAGGGGGCTGTGAAGCTGTTTATACCATCCCTCAGGAGATTGTAATCAGCTTTGAAGTTTTTTTGTTTGACCCTAGCTGGGGGGGGGGGGTCAGGGGAGATTGTGATTTTGAAAGTGACCGCTTTATGGTCGAATCTTACCAGAGAGGATGATACCGTAGGGATGCTGCAGTGGTTACTTATGTTGATTAATACCAAGTCCAAGATTTTATCACTTCTTGTGGGGGTATCAACTAGCTGTTCCAAGGCATTTGCATTGATAAAATTGAGGAATCTCTGGACATTTGTGTTCTGGTATGAGTAGTTTTTCCAGTCTATGGTTGGGTAATTAAAGTCACCCAGGTTCAGGGTAAAGGGTTGAATCTTGATAGATTTGAAGAGATCCAGATAGGTGGAGTGGTCATCTTGAGTCAAATTTAGGGGTCTGTAGCTAGCTATAATTTGAATAGGGGTCTTGTCAATGGTTAACTGCACCTGAACTGTCTCCTGAGCATCATAATGTTTGACCAGCCTGGAGGTGTGTGTGTGTCTTTAATATATATTGAAACTCCACCTCCTTTGGCTTTGCTGCCCACATTTTGGGGTCTGACTGTATGATAGGATGAGTAACCAGGTAAGGCTGGGGTTCTCTCCGCAGCTTTAAACCAGGTTTCTGTGACTGCACAAATGTCAGCACCTTTCAAGGTTAAGGATGCTTGCAATCAGTGCAGTTTCATGTTTAGACTCCTAGTGTTTAGCAGCATGACCTTTAATTTGCATTTTGTTGACATTTTTAAGTTGGTAGTATCGACCTCATGACTTTTCCTAAAAAAGACATTATGGGAGAGGCAAGGGCCTTTCCCAGAAACCTGAAGCCCAAGTGAGACAGATGCAGGCCATCTCTAGCAAAACATCGTGGTCTGTCGATCATATCTTCCCAGGCTGTCAGTCACTGGATCCCACTGGAATGACACCAGAAACTAAGCCAATTGTTAAAGTCAATCATTTTTTTGTTTGTTTTGAGGCATCATTCTGGGTGACAATAGAGTGCTGCTTAAGACTAGGGACATACCTGCCAGGGACAAATCATCTCTCTCTTCATATAGTCCAGGGAGGTACATCTCAAGTCATTCACATCAACATGGACTATGACAGAGTCATAACAGTACCTGTTGTTGAGAGACTTGAGTGCATGTGTGATATGGCTGATTCTGGCACCTGACAAACAAGTGACTTTCTCCTTATCCAGACTGCTGAGAGACATATCTGTGTGTCTCACAATGGAGTCTCCTATGACTAATATGTTGGGTTTATGGTTAGGCCTTAGTGGTTGCGAGATACTGGTATGTGGACTATGCATGGTATGTGGTGTGGAGGGTTGTGGAGTTCTCATGTGTTTTTGTCTCTGAGGTCTCCTTTGTTTGGGTTTGTTTTTGTTGAGAGCCTCCGCATATGTAGGGGTGTGTTGTGTAGTTGTGGGTGGTGTTTGAGGTGTAGTGATTGTGTTGACAACCTTCTCAGTGCCAGATATACTGGCTTGTGAGGGAGAGAACATAGACTCTAGCTTCTTTATGTAATTGCATCTCTCACAAATTGTGTTCCTGGGTAGTAGTAGTAGATGGTTGCCTGTGTACATGAGGCAGTTGCTACACTGTCTCAGGATGCCCATATCAACCAGGGTGGTATGAGAAACTGTAGGAACATGTCCATCTATATTTGTCAGGATCTGAGAGAGAGAGGCCAGGGAGAGCTAAGGGGTAGGCCTAAAGCCCAAGTGCTTAAACCAAAACTAAGAAGCTTAGAATAACACTTAAAATGTAAATAGGCTAAAACAAGCAGTAATAAATGCAGCAGGGAAGATGCAATTGAACACTTTAGAAAACAAGTGGCAAAAAAGTCAAGACAAAGTGACTGAGTAAGAGGAGGAAACACAAATACTGTAAAAGCAGCTGAATACATTTTTTTTTGTAAAGTGGAAAGGGAGAAAGGATATAATTCAAGGTTAAGAAACAAAGGGTGTTGGCCTTCCAAAATGTTCTCTCTGTATTAGGTCGAATGAGTTAATGACACTAGAATGGGAGGAGTGTTTCAGATCAAATTTACACTAGGGGCGGGCAACTGCAAAGCTACCAAGTATTAGAACAAGACACCAATAGGGAGGGATGGTGAGAAACTATGTTACAGCGACTAGCTACACTATTTTAGGCAGAAAACACTACAGAAATGTTTATCACAGCAGAAAAATAGCAGTGAGACACTAAATGGAAGTGTTAAACAGATAAAGGAGCAAGGAGCCTCTAGAGAATGCTTTTAACTGCAAACAAATCAGTTATATGATACACTCCATGGCAGGAAATCAGAACAAACAGATGTTTAACAAATAGAGAATGTCCAGTTAATATCTTTCACACAGTGAAACTAGCTAAAAAGCTTTACAAACAGTGTGACAGTAACAAAAGTGATTTAACAGGCCCTATAAGGCAGACAATTTCAGTACAATAGTGCAGATTAGTTTATAGCAATAAAATACAGTAAAAAATATAGGAGGCAGAAGACAATAAAAAAGTGCATAAATGGTTAGAATAAGAAATAACTAGTAAAAATAAGCAAAAAAAACAGTATACTTATTGTTATATATCACAGATCAGAGTTGTGGTCAGTGCCCCTCCTCCGTTCAGCTCACTGTGAATAAACATAATTCCTTTCAAAGGCAGTGCCTAAATAACAGAAGGTACAACCTGAAACAACTTTTAAAAAAAAGCTCAGAAGGACCAATGAGTGCTTACTCCAAGCCCTAGACCAGCCAACCTTTACCAGCCAGTGACCAATCAACACAATCCTCTCACTAAGGTGAAGAAAGACTTCTGCTAATTCAAGGTGGCCTGTGACATGTGGTCAGAACTAACAAGCCACTGCAAACAAACAAACAGGCCCAGAGACAGCAAATCTGAACTGGGACTATGCAACAGTTACTAGCTACACTATGTTAGGCAGAAAACACTACAGAAATGTTTATCACAGCAGAAAGCAGTGAGACACTAAATGAAAGTTTTAAACAGATAAAGGAGCAAGGAGACTCTAGAGAATGCTTTTTAATGCAAACAAATCAGTTATATGATGCACTCTTTGGCAGGAAATCAGAACAAACAGATGCTTAACAAATAGAGAAACTTTCCAGTTAATACCTTTCACACATTGAAACTAGCTAAAAGAAGCTTTACAAACAGTGTGACAGTAACAAAAGTGATTTAACAGGCCCTGTAAGGCAGACAATTTTAGTACAATAGTGCAGATTAGTTTATAGCAGCAAAATACAGTACAAAATAATAGGCAGCAGAGAATAAAAGTGCTGTAAATGGTCACAATAAGCAATAACTAGTAAAAATAAGCAAAAAAAAAACAGGATACGTATTGTTATATATCACAGATCAGAGTTGTGGTCAGTGTCCCTCTTCTGTTCAGCTAAATGTGTATAAACATAATTCCTCTCAAAGGCAGGGTCTAAATACCAGAAGGCTAATTTTTGTTTCTCTTTTGAGCCATTCTGTGCCTGTAGCTGATCATTTTAGAGACTTGTTTGTTATTACCAAGTAATGTAGCAAAGATGGTAGTAACAAATACCATAATCATTTGTGTGATTAGGCCAACATTTGGTAAATCTAATCTTAATATAATGATTAAGTAAAGTTTTTGTGAAACTCCACTTTGCAGTTGTAACTATTCTATTACTGATATAAAAAAAAACTGTAAGCAGTGAAAATATGATTTTCCAAGAAACTGGTAGTCTATTAGATCTAAATTACAAAGACAGTTTTTTAATCTTTTTAATGTGAAATATTACCACATTACACCCTTCTTTACTGATCCATTCACAGTTCACTTATTTGCATTTTGATTACCTAAAATCAAGCATTAAGATTACTAATCAGAATCTGTTGCCTTCCTTTGTCATTGTCTTGTTTATACTATCGCTAATGTTTATGGCCAATGTTATCACATTTGCCTTTACATCTGTGTATTGCCAATGTAATTAGTTAGGCTAAATTCAATATTCATTCCTTTGTAAAATATAGTTTTTAACTCTAGTTTTGCTTTATCTTTGTCTTGGATGCTATGCAAAAGGATCTTCAGGGCTGCCCACTTCCCTTGTTAATGAATGAAAGAATGACTGACTGAATGAATGGATGAATAACATAATTAATGGGGACTAATTATCTCCAAAGTGGTCACAGATTGACTCAAACCAGAAGATCACTAGCCTCACAGCATAGTTTTCCATGATCAGTCTTTAAAAATCAATAATGATTATGCAGACCTAATCTTCCCATACGAATGAAAGAAGTTAAACTAACACCTGGAACATAGATAGAAACTAGAAAGACACTAGGTTCATAGGTAGCTAGTACGCATGCCCTCTAGTAGACCACTGAGGAGCCTATCACAATTTCCCTGGAACACGATGTGCTTACGTAACTTGCTAGACACACAGTAGGTAGAGGCAAGCTGACATACAAACCTTGAACTACAAGAAGCAGTTCATTAGCAGCTAACAGCAATAATGATCAGCAGTAAAAGCTGGAAACACGGAGAGGCTAAGGAATTTGCTCAGATTCAAACACTACATAAATGGGGGCTGAAGGAACCAAACCCTGGATTACAAGAAGAGGTTCACTACCATGTCATAGCCTTAATATTCTATTCTAAGTGCCAGTCCAGGTGGCAAACATCTGTACAAAATGATGATAGTGTTCTACTGCATAACTATTTTAATCCCTACCAGATGGCAGGTAATAATAACAAGCTATTTTTGTACCTAGTTAAATTAAAGTTGTAAAGAATGGACATCTACAGCTATTTATATTTGAATAAACTTGATGTGCTTCCAACCGTGTCTTTATGCTGATTGCCATGTAACTCATGACACAAACACACTGTAATGAATTTGCTTTATTTTTCAATAAAATACTAAAGAAATGTTTGGATATCACCATCTCAGAAATAGACAGTTGTCTTTTGGGGTATTCTTGCCACTGAAAAATAAATACAATAGTTGAAGGTGGTATTTCTAAACCTCATGACACACATTTAAATATACCAAACAACATTTAAAAAGTACACCAGCTTACTAAGAAATTTCTGCTGGAATGGATTTGGGATGTATCTTCGTTTATTGTGATAACCATACATAGTTTATAACCATCAGTGAATTTAATGTGTTGCACAAATGCACAAATGGGGTTAAGTGAAGCAAACTATATTAATAATTTAGGTGAAAGACTGACCCCCTGCATTTCATGATTAGTTGGAGAAGATTCTGATAAAACTCCTTTGATATTTACTGGAAGGATGCTGTTTGATACCAAGTTAGCTGCAAGATATAGCATGTTGAATTTGTTGCAGGTATCTATAGTAACATACCAGGGAATGTTATAAAATGTTTTTATAGCTATAAGCATCACTCAGAAAAATATTCCGAAATTAACTGATTTATTGACTTACAAAAATTTGACATGTTAGTGACAGAAGATGTGTTAGATATAAACCTGGATTGGGGCATGTCGAGGAAGGTGCTGTAGTTACAACTGGAACACAAGCTATGATGGAAACATCACTTGAAACACTTCCCTGTTCAGCTAATCAAACTGACTGGTAAGTCCATCTACAACCTCTTTTACACATTTTTTCATGGGTTTACTTTGGAAGCTCGAAATCGAATTTCATATGGTCGAGACCATAAGACCGAAGTTTGGAAACTTCAAATGGTTTAAATGGAGATTGCCATACAGAATGCAATGGGATATTTACTGTTCTCTTCCCTGTAATGCAGTCTCAGAGTTGGTATATTTAACTTGCAGGGGGTGTGGGGTCACAACCCCTCAAGTGGTGTGTGCAGGGGGGCTTGCCCGACCTGCATAAATGTAAAAAAAAATGTTTTTATTTTTTTTATTGAAGTTTCGAGCTTTCAAAACTTTGATGTTATGGTCTTAAGTATATGAAGTTCGAAGTTTTGAATGTTCAAGCTTCCAAAGTAGATCCTTTTGCACATAGGGTTTGGTGTCACTTCAACAGTGACAATCATCTGCAGCCAAGGTTACATTGCCAGGTGGCTAGTCCTGCCACAGTTGTTTATCCACACCACACACTTGCATGCAAACTAACACCTATGGCCAATTTAGAGTGCCCACTCCAGCTTTTGCATGTGTTTGGAATGTGGGAGGAAACTGAGCACCCAGAGTAAGCCCAAAAGAACACAAGGATAACATGCAGACTCCACACAGAAAGCACTCCAACTGAGAACTGAACCAGGTGAACCTCTTGCTGTGAGGTGACAATGCTAACCGTTGCATCACTGTGCCACCCTCTGACTGGTAAGTAAACACATGTATTTTACCTGCTACCTTTTAAATCAGGTGTGAAGACCTTTAACCAAGCCAACAGAACATAAAGAGTGGATAATAGGATAATGAAGAATAAAGTTAAAAAAAATATATAGTCAAAAGGCAAATTGGTGTAAGACATAAAGGAATCAGTAATGCCTTCTGTTCCTGTGCTATCATTGCATTTAATATGACAAAGTTAATTCAAACCAATATTTACTGTTGGAAATGGGACTTTTTTTATATTGACAGATACATTTATTGTCTATTGGGAATGACTTGTTTAGTCTTGTTTGTGTGAAAACTATGCAACGTTTTGGAGTTTCTCTTTTCCCAAAGTTGTACATGCATGGAATTGCTGTCTACGTGTATATGTGCACACACTTGCACACGTGTGTGTGTGTGTGTGTGTGTGTGTGTGTGTGTGTGTGTGTGTGTGTGTGTGTGTGTGTGTGTGTGTGTGTGTGTGTGAGGGTTTTATATCTATCTATAGATCCATATATTTATAGATATAAATATATAGAGATATGGATATAGATATATAAATATGCACACATACACACACACACACACACACATATATATATCTAAAATATATATATATATATATATATATATATATATATATATATATATATATATATATACGTGGTTGTGTGCAAGATTGAAGATGTGGAGAGCTTGCCTCCCAACATGGGGGAACAGGAGATTTGCTACTGCAAATAAAGATTTTGATCTGTGTCATTAGAATAATTGGTTGTGATCACAAACTCTTAGTGCAGGAAATCTGTACAAAGCCTAAAAAAGAACAGATTTAAAATATACTGAGGTTATTAACTTAGCATGTTGCTAGAATAATTAGAAGTTATGTACCTACCATAACGTTCCATGTTAGTTGTCTTCTCTCGCCTTCTTTCTTGCTGGATGGGTTCGGAGCCGATCCTCGGCTCCGACTCGGCACTTGCTTAGCTTGAGAACTCCTTTTACCAGCTCGAGGCAACCCTATATCCCATGATGCAAGGCGAGACTACCTCAGATCTCGTTTGGTAGCTATAATACCCTGCTAAATAAAACTATTCCCAAAGGAAGAGCAAGACTAACCTAGTAGAACTAGGAAAACAAGTTCTTAATATAGACTCTTCTACTGAAGACTCAGGAGAGTGAAACCTGAGAAAGAGAAGCCCTTCAAGATCTGTCCAGGCCAGGGGGAAGGAGGGAGGGACACAAGAAAGAAGGCGAGAGAAGACAACTAACATGGAACGTTATGGTAGGTACATAACTTCTAAATGTTAAGTTGTCAATCTCGCCTTCATTCTTGCTGGATGGGACCGCGTCCCTAGCACCTGTATCCCGGGCGGCTCAATGGAACAGACTCTTGAGAACTGTGGAACCAAAACTGGCTTTGTCCCTGGAGGCCAAATCTAATTTGTAATGAGAGACAAAGGTATGAGGAGTGGCCCAAGTAGCTGCTGCACAAATGGTATCAATGGGTAGCCTATCCTGAAAAGCTGTAGAAGTGGATAGGCTCCTGGTTGAGTATGCCTTCGGTTTAGATGGTAGTTGCTTGCCTCTGAGCGAATACACGTAAGAAATGGTGGAAGATAACCATCTGGATAAGGTCACTTTTGATACTGGGAGACCTTTCCTGTTTTCTGCATAGGAGACAAATAATTGGTCTGATTTCCTGAATTGTTTAGTTCTATGCAAATAATACCTGAGCTGACGATGGACATCCAAAAAATGAAGCTTTTGTTCAGCTCTGTTAGAATAATTTGGGAAAAAAACTGGTAGATCGATGGATTGATTACTATTAGTTTGAGAAACAACTTTGGGGAGAAAAGATGGATTTGTTCTCAAGGATACCCTGTCCTTGTGAAAAACCAAGTAAGGGGAATGGATGCAGAGAGCTTGAATCTCAGATACCCTTCTTGCTGAAGTGACAGCCAGTAAGAATATAGTTTTCCAGGTCAATAACTTCAAGGAGCATGAAGCAGATGGTTCGAAGGGTGGTAAAATCAAGGATGCTAACAATAAATTCAGATCCCATTGTGGAGGAGGATGTTTTATTGGAGGCTTCAGGAGAAAAACACCTCTCAGAAAAGCTTTGCATAGTCTATGTGACATAATGTTATGATCTTGCAAGCCAACATGATATTTGGAAATAGCCGCCAGTTGAACTTTGACTGTTGATGAAGAAGATCCTGACTGAAAAACTTCAGCCAGAAAATCTAAAACAGAATGCACAGGTGCAGTAAAGGGATCAATGTGCCTGGAGTTTGCCCAAAGGGAAAACGCCGCCACTTGCTAGCATAAACCGCTCTGGTGGACGACTTCAAAGAAGCTATTAAGATATCTCTGACAGGATCAGAGATCATAGGAAGCCTGGCTAGGGAAGGAAGTGGAGCAACCAAGCAGTGAGGTTGAGAGAACGAATGGCCCGGTGCTGTTGACCCGATTGGTGGATCAAAAGATCCGGAACTGGGTCCAGATGCCAAGGCTGCACCAGGAGGTGACGATGCAGAGTCGGAAACCAAATTTGTCGAGGCCAGTAAGGGGCAATGAGAATCAACTTTGCCCTCAAAACGGTAGCTTTCTGAATGACCTGTGGAATTAAGGGGAAAGGAGGAAAAGCGTACAGAAGTCCCCGGGGCCAATCCTGGGTTAGAGAGTCTCTCAGGGGTTGGCCTGGTAGCAGAAAGAGGGTGAAGAAGTCGGGGCATTTGTTGTTTTGGGGTGTAGCAAAAAGATCGCAACAAGGGGTGCCCCACTTCAGAAATATCTCGTCCACTATTGATTGATTGAGAGACCACTCGTGAGGCATGAGAATGGCTCTGCTCAGCCTGTCCGCTAAGAGGTTGGACGTGCCGGGGATGTGCGTTGCTATCAGAAACCGATGAGAGGAGATTGCTTATTGCCAAAGTCTGAGAGCTTCTCGACACAAAGGATAGGACCTGGTCCCACCCTGCTTGTTGATGTACCAGACCACAGACATGTTGTCCGTTTGAACTGCAATAGTCCCCGCGGGAAGAAAGTCATTGAGGGCTTGCAACGTTAAAAGCACCGCTCTCATCTCCAGGACATTTATGTGCAGATGGTATTTGATGGGTTGCCAAGTCCCGTGGACCATCCTGCCCTGATAATGCCCCCCCCCACCCGATCAGAGAGGCATCCGTAGTGACTGTGGCAACTGGAGGAGGGGGAACAAATGGTCGGCCCTGATGAAGTAGAGGGGAAGATATCCACCAGGTTAGATGAGTCCTGCACAATTGTGTAACTAAGATTTCGTGCCTCATAGGAAGGTTCTGGAACGACCACTGAGTGAATAACATCCACTGCAGAAGACACATGTGGAAGCGAGCTAATGGTAGAAGTACAATGGCCGCAGCCATAAGACCTAGAACTTTCAGAACCAATCTGGCTTTGACTTTGCTGCTCTGCAATAAAATCCGAACGTATTTTTGGATGTCCAGAATTCTCTGATCTGTTAGTCTGGCTAACAAACTGACGGTGTTTAATTCTGCGCCTATAAAGGTGATAGATTGGCAAGGCAGCAGAGAAGATTTTTCAAAATTCACCGATATTCCCAACCTTTTGCAAAGCTGCAGAGTGTAGTCTCTGCTCTGAAGAAGCTGATGCTTGGTGGTGGCGGAGAGGAGCCAGTCGTCTAAATAAGGAAACACCTGGAATCCTTGACGTCTCAGATGAGCTGTGACCACTGCCATGCATTTGGTAAACACTCTGGGGGCTGAAGTGAGGCCAAAGGGCAGGGCTCTGAATTGATAATGACTGGTCCCTAGCCGAAAGCGGAGAAACCTCCTGGAGCGCCTGTGTATCTTTATGTGATAGTACACGTCCTGAAGGTCTATCGAGCACATCCAGTTGTCCTTGCCCAGAAAGGGCAGAATGGACTGAAGCGTGACCATCCGGAATCTTGCCTTCTTGACAAATCTGTTTAGATTGCTCAGGTCTAAAATAGGTCACCAATCTCCCGTCCTTTTGGGGACCAAAAAGAATCTCGAGTAGACGCCGGATCCTACTTGGTCTGCTGGAACAGTCTGGACGGCCCTTTTTTCTAGGAGCTTTGAAACTTCCTGTTTTGCCAAATCCCTTTGACCGGGTGAGATGTCTGGAAGGGATTGGAGAGGTACGGGATACCTTTCGAAGGGGATTTTGTAACCCTCGGATATGATCGACTGTACCCACATATCTTGTGAAAGGGAACGCCAGGCTACTGGGTACAGCGATATCCTTCCCCCGACTGCCTCCAAGGGTGGACAGTCGGGCAACACCTCAGGGATGCTGAAAGGGCTTCTCAGGAAGAGACTCCCTGTTGCCCTGATTCTGAGGACCCCCCCCCCTGCCTCTAGGGCGGCATCTATTATTGTTACCCCCTCTGCCTCTGGGGGTAAACTGACCACGTGTGTCTGGCGCTGCTCCTTGGGCTTTACGGAACCACATCTTTCCTCCTTTCTGACCCTTGGGATAGGGTCTAGAAGGGGTGGAAAAATGGACTCCTACGGCAGAAAGAGTTTTGCCGTCTTGCTCACACCTGGTCAAGGTTTCCTTCACCTGAGGTCCGAACAAAGCCGAACCGTCAAAGGGGGTATTGGTGAAGGATGCCTTAAAGGGGTCCACGAAATTACAAAGCCGCATCCAGGCTTGACGTCTAAGAGCCACTCCTGTGCCTGCGGCTCTGCTCACTCCATCGGCTGCATAGGATATGAGCCGCATGGAGGAGTTGGTTAAATAATTTAGGATTGCTAGCTGTGAGGCAATCTTATCTTGAGCCCCAGCAGTTGAAGGATCCTGAACCACCTCACCTAGTTCCTTGAGAATATCTCTTTGAAGTCTGGTGAAATGACAAAGGTAGTTCAGCGAACGCATAGCAAAGGTCGCTGAAGAAAACATCCGCTTGCCATACCTGTCCATGGTCCTAGAATCTTTGTTAGGAGGATGGACAGGCACTGAAGGATCTACAAGTTCCTTCTTGGTGGCCGCCGCCACCACCATAGCATCCACAGAGACGCCCTTAGAAAGAAACTGCTTGTCTGAAGGAGCCGTAATAAATTTGGATGGCCTCCTGGGGACTGGTTCCACAGAATCTGGAGCTGCCCACGCCTTCCGAGCCACTACCTGCATAAGTGGGTCGAAAGGCGGAGACACCCAGGAGGTGGAGGGTCAGGATCCAAAAGCCTACAGGTATACCGACTCATCCTCGGAGGGGTCAATGGAGGGCCAGTTCCCCCTCTGTTTGAGGAGTTCAAGGATGTCTGAAAAGGAGACATCCTCAGAGGGGGACTGTGGGGAACCCTCCGACTCATCTAAGTCGGTATCAGATGTTGTAGACTCAGGGGAGTCTGTGTGTTTCCTCTTACACGTCCTCTTCCGAGGGGGTTCCCCTGCGGGATCAGGAGAGACCTCTGAAGAGGAAGTTATTCCCAATGGGGAAACCTGGGGCGATGGATCCCTGGGCCTGAGAGCAAGAGGCTGGCAAGAGACATCAACAGGCACCGAAGAGGGAGGAGCTAAAGGGATGGACCGTTGACCTGGCTCAGGTGCCAGGACACTCCTCATCACCTCAAAGGCTCCTCTCCCAGGGAGGCCAGAATATTCCCGTTCCGAAGAAATAGGAATTCCCAGCTCCACTGAGAGAGAAGGCTCTGAGGCCGATGTCGGTGCCGAGCTTACCAAAGCCGAAGCCCCGAGAGGGAGAGCGGGGTCGGACAAGGGTCCGATGCCACTAGCCCCCTCGGAGCCGACAAGGGAAACTCGATGACCGGATCCCTCCAAGGAAGGTCTCATGGAGGAAATCAGAGCCGAAGACGACGGAGCCGAAAGGGGATGTATCGGTTCCGGCGCCGACACGGTCGCTGTCCCGAGAAGCTCCGGCTCCTAACTCTGGAGGGGAGTTGGAGGAGGAAGTTCAAGGGGAAGAGCAATAGCCGAAGTCTGCTGAGATGGGCTATGGAGCATTTGGGCTAGTGCCTGTGACTTCAACAGCCTACTTACCACCCTCTCTAAATCGTGGTCAGACAGCCTGGAAGATCTCGAAGATCGGCTCCGATGACTCCGTTCCGACAAAAGAGGAGACCTCGGAGCCGAGTGGATCGATTCCAAAGAAGGGGACCGAGATCTCTTCTTGGACAAAGCCATCGGAGCCGACGTCCTCTGGGTTCCAGATGGAGCCGAAGGCTTCTCGGCTCCGATACTGGATAACACGTCGGCTCCAGCCGGAGCCGACAAGGCAACTGTAGATTGAGTGTCGGAGCCGGTAGGAACCGACGCTACCAAATCAGAGGTAGAAAGATCGGCTCCGGCCGGAGCCGATCTCGACTCCGAAGGAGTCGGAGCCACCGGGCAAGGCTTAACAACTGTAGCCTGAACCTTAGGTGGCTTTGAAGGTTTACTAGACCCAGTTTTAGTGGGGGAACCTTCTGGCTTTAATAAGCCACGGAGGATCAACTTGTTCCTCCTCTCCTGCAGGACTCTCTGGCTAAAAGAATGACATATGGCACAGGAGTCCTGCAGGTGTAAAGGCCCCAGGCAGTAAACACAAGAAGTGTGACCGTCTGTCAGAGACATTTTCTGACAGCACGAGTCACACTTCTTGAAGCCTGAGACCTTACCTTCCTTAGACATAGTCCAAGTAAAAAACAACACTCACACACCCCAAACAGTCACACTATTAATCCCAAACAAAAACACACATACAGATAGGGATTAAGAAAAGAGGCCTAGGCCTAACTGAAAAAATAAACTTAACTATTTAACTAGAAAGTTTTAAATATAGGGGGAATAGGGTGGGCTGTAGAAACACTACACACTATGAAATAGAGCAAGGGAGAGAAAAAACCTTGACTAAACTGTTTGAAAATTCAAACTTACCTGAGCTGGCAAAAAAGAGACCTCTTCGCAAAGCGGCAAACGAGATCTGAGGTAGTCTCGCCTTGCATCATGGGATATAGGGTTGCCTCGAGCTGGTAAAAGGAGTTCTCAAGCTAAGCAAGTGCCGAGTCGGAGCCGAGGATCGGCTCCGAACCCATCCAGCAAGAATGAAGGTGAGATTGACAACTTAACATCCAGTGTTAGCATATATTTTTACTGAAGAATATGAAGTCTAAAACTTAAATCTGTGTCATTATTTAATAACTTCAATCCTCAGTGATTTCTTATGAAACCACAATTTGTTTGAGGGACACATCAAAAATATGACACAAAAATCTGGACATTTTTGCGAAATAATAGGCAGACTTCTGAGCAATCCAATTCTGAGCATAGTGGAATCAACAGACAGTGGTGATTGGTAATGCTGACAAGAAGTATGCTTCACTAAGTCTAAACAAAATTATTTGCTAGCACTATTTATCCCCAGAGGTATCATAATAAAGTTGCTTGTAATAAAAGCATTACTTTAATTTGAACACAATTATATAAAAAGTGCTATGCCTTTAACCTTGTCCTTGATTGAAATACACTGTTCAAATATCTACTTAGGTCTTTGTGTGACTTCTTTTGCAGTAAAAAGGGCTTACCATAGGCAGTAACCTTTTTGAATCCCAGCCGTAGTGATAAAAGTTGTATAATTTGAAGAGTTGCTGAAAAGTACAGTTCTCTGAGACTTTGTGAACATAGAGATAAATAAGATATTTAACCTAAATAAGAAATCATTCCCCAAATTATTGGAATTCTTAATAAATAGTAATAATGCAATGTAAAATAAGTCATATTTGTCACAAATTTATAACATTCTTAAGTTAGATTTCACATATTTAGACAATTCCTATTGGAATTACTCCTCATAAATGAATAATGAAGACTTCTTTGAAGAATACAAGAAAATAACATTAAAATCTGCAGACAAAACTACATCTTCATTATATTGGAAACTTTTCACGCTGAAATTTTTATACAGAGCTTTTGTCACTCCTAACAAAATTACAATTATGTATAAATCAAACAGAATTAAATTCTGGAGGTATGATTATGAAATAATAGCTGATTGGACCCATATGGTATGTGAATGTGAAGTCATCTCCCCTTTTTGGAAAGAAATTAGTAACTTAATTCAAGCTCTATGGACATATAGATGTTGTTTGTTTGTCTTTTCGGCTTTTCCCAGTTAGGGGTCGCCACAGCGGAACTCCGGTCCGCTAATGATTGGCAGTAGATTTTCACGAACGCCGAGGTTATGGACATATAAATGTAATATTTCTAAATCTTTAGTTTTATTTAATCCTCCAATTACTGACATAATTCCAAAAATCCAAGTGCAAAATCATGACAGTGTATTTGTCTCATAAAGTTACACGACAATCAGTGTAAAGAGAAGGTGGGAAGCACAGCATGTTTTTCATATATAAATACCTGCAGATGTCCATTTTTTACCACTTTAATTTAACTAGGTAGAAAAATAGAATTTCTATAATTACCTGCCATCTGGTAGGGATTAAAATAGTTATGCAGTAGGACACTATCATCATTTCAAACAGATGTTTGTCACCTGGTCTGACACTTAGAACCTCTACTATGCATGCCCTGGATCTGTCTAGGAGATCGATATATAGTGCTGCAACTATTTCTCAGGCTGTGACTGAGCAGACACAAACTCACACCATTAAAGCTGCCAGTACATCACACACATTCACAATTCCAGTGACACTGGCCCTTCACAAAGCATTTTACATCAATACCTCCTCCTACTCAAAGCCCATAACTGCACTCTTTTTTATTTTTCTCAACATACACATTTCCCTGTGAAAGACATCCACATATAGGCTCCCTCCCCAACCTATACAAATAATGACAACTATACCCTGCTCTTTATATATATTACTACTCAGGTTGCCTATGTATGATGCACAGTGTGGCCAGCCTATGCTTGGATAAGCACAGCCTAGTGTTCATGGTGAAATGACATACTGAGCCTACCCTTGTCTAGCATGATCTTCCCCTGCTGTTGGCACCTCAAGTTGCTCCTCATCTGACTCAACTCTGACTGTCTGCTGTGCTGAGGTCTGTTCCTCCAGCTACAACTCCCCCCTTTGCTATAACCACCTCCTAAGTATGATATCATCTACCATTGCACATGCTGAAATTCCTTCTGTACACATGGCAGGATCAAACTGCAGGACACCTCCGCATGAATCCAAGTAACAAAAGCACACATTCAGCAGCCCAAATGCACATTCAGTAATGTTCCTTCTTTGTGATTAGGCACAGTTGTACCCCTGGTTTGCTTCCTTCTCTGGATTACTGATGGGACGCATCATCCAGGGTTGCAAAGCATACCTTACATTGCCAATAAGATGCTCCACGGAAGTCACCCCTTGTAAAAAGTCAGTAAAGGTCACAGGTGTGCCATATGTGGGAGTCATTATAACTGTCTAAGTGGTGTGTAGACACACTGTAGATGATATCAAAACCAAAACAGCAAAAAGACACTAAAACTGAAAACAGAAACCACAAATAGAAAGCCGGTAAACTGTAGATTCAATGGAGGCTGGAAGATGGTGAAAAAAAAAACACAGTACACTGCACTAAGATAAAGCTAAGTGTTTTTGTTCATTTATTATCTTTAACTTCTTCAGTGCTTCAGTGTAAAGTAAAGAACAAATTCCTCTTATAGAAAAATGAAGTAATGTATTGTGTTTTCTTCACCATCTTCTGGCCCACAGCGAATCTACAGTTTACTGGCTTTCTTTTTGGGATTTCCGTTTTCAAATTTTATATGATACCCTTTGCATTTTAAGCCACCTGGGAGCTGACTGAGTGATATTCTTACAGTTCATGTACCTCTTTTCCACTTCACCAGGAGAGGCCTTTATTTCAATGCAGGCACATTCTATGGCCCCAACTACTTCAGGAAAATAGGTTATATCATAGAAGCCCCACATGGTGTTCCCCCTCATGTCCATTGTACTTGGGAGCCACAGATGCTCACCTACACACCAAAACTGATAGAGTATTCTTGAGGGAAATGCCTGAGATATCCCCACTGTGTCAGCAGGCTGCTGAAGAGTCCCTATAACTAGTACATGTAAAGCTATATCTACCTTGGTATCCACTGGGGTAGGTACTCCATGACTCCCAGCATCCACTGGGATGGGTAGTCCATGACTCCCAACATCCACTGGGGAGGGTACTCTATGTCATCCAACATCCACTAGGATGGATACTCCATGACTCCAAACATCCATTGGGATAGATACTCCACAACTCCCAAGTGGCTGCAGACAAGGCCAACACATACCTACAATGTCTTACATAGTCTTGCTAGCCAAGAGGTACTTGCCCACACTGTCAGTGTCATGAAGTCCCTATAATGTTAAGCTTGGTCAGATGACACTGATGACCCATTGACCCACACCATCATGACTCATAGCAGCAATAAGAGCTTGTTGCACATATACATCTACTAATGCAGCCACATCACCTAACATTTTTTTCACATCTCTTAGCAAGAGCACATAGATTCCACAGTGTTGATTTACTCAGTGGGAGCAGCTTCATAGCACAGCATTTATATATTTATGAATCTCTCCAACATCTTGTTTAGTATATCTCCAAACCACTCATTTTAGTAACATTTCTCATTACTATGTCATTATACTCCCATTAGCAAATACTATGGGTGACACACCTGCTGAGCATTTCCTGCAGGCAGTAAAGGTGTTTTTGAACTGCAGACGTCCTGGTTAGTCATCATGCAAATTCACACATCACAATGCAACAAAGTTTTTCTTTCATAGATTCATAAGTAAGTACTTGGCTAGCTGCCACTGTGGACCATTTTACGCCTATCAAATTTTCCTCAGTGGTGAGAATCGAACACTATACCTTGTGTCTGTGAGGTAAGCATCTTAACCATTATGTCAACACCCCCTCCCTTAGACTGGTTACAATAAGCAGTGTAAATATCCAAGTTAAATATCAGATGTCCCAGCAAAACAGCATGCATAAAGTTATGGACAAATGCTATAATTTCTCAAGAAGATAATGTGTCTCACAAGAAAGAAATTAAGTCCAGGGTACACTAAAGCATGCATGTGCACACAGCACCGCTAAAAGAAAATGCAGTGTCAAGAAACAAAGAATTTCACTAAGGCACCAGAACAACACAACCTTTGGTGCATGTTTTGACAGTGTACAGACTTAACAGTATTTATGTGCCGTTTCAGGTGTATTCAACAGCTACCCTTGCTCTCACTAAAAAAAAAAAAATCATGGCTGGTACATATCTGGAGCACCGTACTATAATTTTGTGTTGTCTTACACTTTGACCTTTGTGGGGCAGATCTGCATAACAGACAACTCATAAATCATCACGTACAGAGCATAACGCTCATGTATTGCAGTCTGCTCTGGCTTCCCTTTTAAATAGCATATCTTGCTCAAGCTGTTTTTTTTTTTTTTTGTGAATGTGTCTGCAGTTGCATATTTTATATATAAACATACAAAACAAAGATGACTGTGTGTGTGTGTGTGTGTGTGTGTGTGTGTGTGTGTGTGTGTGTGTGTGTGTGTGTGTGTGTGTGTATATATACGTGTGTGCATGTGTTTTCCTGCATGCTTGTACAAATATGGCTCCATGACTAAAGTGTGACTCATTTGTGACTGATGCTCACAACTGCGATCTCAAAAGGTCTCAGTACTCAAAAACAAAGCACATTTGCAAGTAGCAAATACAATAAAAAAATGTTTTAGTGCAGAGTCAAGCTCCAGTGGACTCTCAAAATGGGGAGCTATGTTCCCACACTCCTTGCTGCTTATGTATATCAACTTCAAGATCACTGGTCTCAGGGAAAAGAGAAATCCCCAAGGTACCGCAATATCAGTCTTTAGAGCCAGGACCCCATAATTGAAATCGACATTAGTGATTGCACAACTGAGGGCTGACCACTAGGGTGCCACTTACAAGCCTTGCACCTACAAATAAGTGTATGTATGCATATAAAGACACACACACACACACACACACACACACACACACACACACACACACACACACACTACTTATTTGTGAGTGCAAGTATAATCCAAAACAATCTTTGTTAATATATGTTCTTATTTCCTCACAGAATACAGACTGCAGCTGCTTAAACTGTGAAATCTTTAAGTCTTAAACTAGTATGTATAACAATGGAACTTATTTTCATCTCACAGTGCAACAAGGAGGAAATCATTCATTTCCTGCAATTAAATCAGCTGACATTTTATTGTCTGTTTCATACTTCTTCTTCTTCTTTCGGCTGCTCCCGTTAGGGGTCGCCACAGCAGATCAACTGTTTCCATTTCCTCCTGTCTTCTGCATCTTGCTCTGTCACACCAACCACCTGCATATCCTCTCTCACCACATCCATAAACCTTATCTTAGGCCTTCCTCTTTTCCTGTTACCTGACAGCTTTATCCTTAGCATCTTTTTCCCAATATACTCTGCATCCCTCCTCAGCACATGTCCAAACCAACGTAATCTTGCCTCTCTGGCTTTGTCTCCAAACCTTCCAACCTGAGCTGACCCTCTAATATACTTATTCCTAATCCTGTCCATCCTCGTCACACCCAGTGCAAATCTTAACATCTTCAACTCTGCCACATCAAGCTCTGACTCCTGCCTTTTTGTCAATGCCACTGTCTCCAACCCGTACAACATAGCTGGTCTCAGTACCCTCTTGTAGACCTTCACTTTCACTCTTACTGGAACTCGTCTGTCACAAATTACTCCTGACACTCTTCTCCACCCACTCCATCCTGCCTGTACTCTCTTCTTCACCTCTCTTCCACACTCACTATTACTATGAACTGTTGATCCCAAGTACTTAAACTCATTCACCTTCGCCACCTCTACTCCCTGCATTCTCACCATTCCTCTATCCTTCCTCTCATTCAGACACATATATTCTGTCTTAGTCCTGCTGACCTTCATTCCTCTTTTCTTAAGAGCATATCTCCACCTCTCCAGGGTATCCTCCACCTGTTCCCTACTCTCACTACAGATCACAATGTCATCTGCAAACATCATAGTCCATGGGGACTCCTGTCTGATCTCGTCTGTCAACCTGTCCATCACCGTTGCAAATAAGAAAGGGCTCAGAGCTGATCCTTGATGTAATCCCACCTCCACCTTAAACGCATCCGTCACTCCCACCGCAGACCTCACCACTGTCACACTACCCTCGTACATATCTTGTATCACTCTTACATACTTCTCTGACACTCCCGACTTCCTCATACAATACCACAACTCCTCTCTAGGCACCCTGTCATATGCTTTCTCTAAATCCACAAAGACACAATGCAAGTCCTTCTGACCTTCTCTGTACTTCTCCATCAACACTTGGACTGCAACTTATTTAAGCATTATCCTTCCTCTTTGTGCCTTGTTTTGCTTAGTGAAGACTGTACTTCAGAGCCAAAGTTAATATTTTAAAAATGTACATCTCAACCATTCAACATTAAGATTAGGCAGCTGCTCACATAATGCTATAAAACTATTCTTCTTTATTGAAAGGATGATATTCAGTTGTACACTAATAGATTGCAACATTATTTCATATACTGCGGTGCTGGTGCTGCGGTAGCGTTGTCGCCTCACAGTAAGACTTTGTCCCGTTCGATTCTCAGCTAGAGCGTCTTCTGTGTAGAGACATGCGTGAATGGGCGTACCTTCATTGAAGGTTGTGCGTCAGAGCTGGCAACTCGGCACGTAAAAATCTACTGCCAATCATTAGCGGACCGGAGTTATGCTGTGGCGACCCCTAACCGGGAAAAGCTGAAAGGCACAACAACAACAAAAATGTAACAACTAAAAATAAAGTATATTCTGAGCTCTCTAATTTGCAATCAGATGGTTACTCCACATTTTGTCCATCTGAGCCACATTTTCAGAAACAGCAGCCTTGATATGGATAATGAAAAAGAGACTTGCCATGTTTACAGCAGCTAATTTCCTTAACTACACATCCCACATGTCAGACTTACTCTTTTCTCGGTTTAATCAGAGTTTGATTGCAGAATCAGTGAGTTGTCCTCATGGATTACATATTTTTGGCTATAATTTGTTTCACTTTCCCTATGAACAATACACTATCAATCATCAAAATCATCAAGATATATTAATTTGCTAAGTATACTGCTACACTTAAAAAATATGTACACAGTCTGTAGAAACATCTCCTGACACAAATTTAAATATGAAAGATCCTGTTATAGAGCTGGGCTGGATTGAAGGCCTCAGATGGACAAACGAGTGAATACACTGACTGGAGATGTACAGAGTGCTGTCTTTCCTCTAGTTAACATGACATATACTTGGCATATTTCATATTTCTTCAGACATTTAAATGTGTCTTTCTTGGTCAAGTTAAACAGATAATTGGTAAGAGGTAAAAAGATGAAGAAAGAAAAACTTCTTTTAAGTTAGAGGGTAACAGATATAAAACAGAGAAGGCTAGACGTAAAAATCTGATCCTATTTCTGGCTGACTTCTTGTAACCACACAATGCCTCCAAGTCACAAAACAGAAAGACTCTGGAACATTGACATGATGTCATATAATTTTTTTGGACCAACAAGCCTAATTGGTCCAATAAAAGGTATTATATCACATCAGCGTTCCAATGTCTTTTTATGTTTTCTGTTAGTGGACTAACACAGCATGTGTTATTTTTTTTCTATCACCTTTCTAAATATTTGCAGTGTGTGTGCATGTGTGCGCTCGCACGCGCGCGCGCGCGTGTGTGTGTGTGTGTGTGTGTGTGTGTGTGTGTGTGTGTGTGTGTGTGTGTGTGTGTGTGTGTGTGTGTGTGTGTGTGTGTATCTGTTTGCTTGTCTGTCTTAGCAACTAATCATACTGGAAACATGATGGAATCACTCAGTGCTAACAATTCAAAAAATAAATGCAAAAAATCCAGATATAGTAATGCAAGAAAAAAAGACCAAAGAAGCATTAATCATTTAAACTGGGCACACAGTTTTGTGACTTGCGGTCACAATACTTAGCATGAAGCCTCTCTCTCTCTCTCAAGCGCGTACACACACACTTATATATGTGTGTGTGTATATATATATATATATATATATGTATATATATATATATATATATATATATATATATATATATATATAAAGAGAGAGAGATATATTTATATATCTATATATATATATATATATATATATATATATATATATATATATATATATATATATAAGAGAGAGAGAGATTTATATATATATATATATATATATATATATAGAGAGAGAGAGAGAGAGAGAGAGATTAGATACATATAGATATAATTTGAACTAAATCCAAGGCATCTACTGTGTTCACCAAAACAAAAAGTATATTTTAAGCTTGCATTGCACTTTTTGAACTGTATTTTGCTTAATTACTGCTTCATTTTTGCTGTTTTCACTGCTGTGACCTGTGACTATTTTTTTGCACTTTGAATTTCTAGTACTTCTATATTTCATACCATAAGCTAGATTCGGTTTTGGTGAATATAGACTGTTTGGTATTACTTGAGCACAAAACTCAGCCATCTGACATTAAGAAGGCCCTTCCACACCCTTTTGGCAGAAGTGTGTAGCCCAGGACACATCTGAGTTGGGGATTATTGGAAAAAGGCACAGTTTTTGGGCTTTCCTATTAGTTAATTTGTGTTAAAACCGTTTAACTTCACTTGTGTTTAAACCCCGCATTTGTGAGTAGCTGCACATCATGCTGTGGGGTTTAGCACGGCCGTGTATAGACGCATATGCTTAGAAACACAATTTTCCCTTAATATCTGCTGGAAAACCCTCCTTAGCTCCACTGCCTGTCTGTGCACAATGCAGCTGTGCGCTGATACCTAGTGAGGAACTAAGATGCGCATTCTGAGGTGCTGATGCATTCTGCAACCCTTAGCCCTCCACAGCATTGCAACCTTTGTTCGTCTCACAAGCAAACCCTTGTCCATCTCGCCCATCCCCATTAGTTACTACAGTATACACCTGTCATAATGGATGGACAGTTTCCCATCACTTCTCCAGCCAAGCTCATTGACATGGTCATCTTGAGGCAACCTTATGTATACTGACAACCACTTACTCCTAAAGCAAACAAACACAGCATGTGAGAGATGCAACTATACTATGAAATTAGAATCAGTCCTCTCACATAACAATATACATGACAGACAACAGGTTCTCAGCACACACAACTCCACTCTCACACAAGATATGGTCAAGACACATAAACCCACATACATGGAGGTACTCACTAACAGCCTACCAAAAGATCAGAGACCTCCCAAGTGCAACCAACATACACATACTGGTACATGAACAGAATCTACCACTATACATAATAACACACATAGTGTCTCAGCAATTAAATCACTAAGGCAAAACACCTCAAAAAAGAAGTTATGTCTTACCATAATGTTCATTCTGTGTTGTCGATCTTCACTTATCCTTGACTGTGGGTTCAGTTCTGTAGCTCAGAACTGACTCAGCCATTATCCCAGCTCGTGCCCTCCAAAACTCTCAAGCTAAGCTTTACCCATAATGCTCCTTACAGGATTATCTCAGATCTAGTTTGCATAAAATAGTGACAGACTGGAAGTAACAGACAAGAGACTATATATGTATTCCTAAAAAGGAAAGGCAATCTTTTGGGAAAGATCTATTCCACCAAGAAACCCAAGGGCAGGGGGAAGGAGGGTGGGGATGTCAAGGATAAGTATAGATTGACAACACAGATGGAACTTTATGGTAAAACATAACTTGTTTATCTGATGTTGTCAATCTTCACTCAGTCCTTGACTGTGGGACAGAGTCTCCAGCTACGTCAATCCCAGGAGGTCTCCCAGAAGAATATTCCTGAGTACCATCGAGCCAAATGATTCTTATCCCCTAGAGACCAGATCCAGCTCATAATGAGTACCAAAGATAGGGAATGCCCAGGTAGCCACTGGACAAATATCATCATTAGAAGCTCTGGAATGAAAAAACACAGAAGTGACTACTGCCCTTGTTGAATGTGCTTTAACAGGTCCCGATAGTTACACTTTCTTTTTGTTATAAATGAAAGTTATACAGTCTTTAAGCCATTTAGATGGACTAACATTAGAAACAGGTTTTCCCACAGAAGCAGAAGAGAAAGAAATAAACAGCTGGTCCAATTTTCTGATTTCCTTTGTTCTGTGAAGGTAAAAATGCAATCATCTATGCACATCTAGTAAATTTAGACAATATTCACCCTTGCTTGAGAATTGTGATAGAAAACCAGGAGTTGAATAGTCTGGTTGATACTGATTTGGCAGAAAAGAAGGATTTGTTCACAAGGAAACCCTGTCTTTATGGAAAATAAGGTATAGAGGTTTGCAAGATAAGTCCTGTAGCTCAGATATCCTCCTTGTGGAAGTAATAGCTATCAGCAATAATGTTTTCCAAGATAAAAACTGCAGATCGCAAGTTGCAGAAGGTTGAGAAGGGGAACTAATTACAGACTGAAGTATGATATTCAAGTCCCAAGGTGCAGAAGGCTCTTTGTATGGGGGTCTGAGCATCAAAGTTCCTTTTAAAAAGGCTTTGCAAAGTTGGTGGAACATTAACGTCATGTCATTCAAAACATTATGAAAATTTGAGATTGTAGCTAAATGGACTGGTATGGTTGAGACAGATGCTCCTGCTTCAAAAAGCAAAGTTAAAAACTCCAGGCATTACCAATTGTTGCTAAAAAAGGATCAAGATTAGTCTCTGAAGCCCATTTTGAAAATTTTTGCCACTTGCTGAAGTACAACCTTCTAGTCAAAGGTTTGTGTGAGGCTAGAGCAATTCTTTGAACTGGTGAGGTAACAGTAAAATGTCTGGCAATCACTGGAACTGGGGAAGCCACACAGCGAGCCTGAGATTTTGAAGATTCAGATGAACTATTCCATCTGGATAGGACAAAAGGTCTGGATCCAGGTCCAGTGTCCAAGGTTTCCAAATAAGATGAGGTTAAAGAAAGGGAAAACACACCTGATGAGGCCAGAATGGGGCAATGAGAATTATTTTGTTCTTTGACCTGTTGGCTTTCTTTAGAAACCGGGATATGAGAGGAATCAGAGGAAAGGCATACAATAGACTGGTGGGGGGGGGGGGCACTCATGAAGGAGAGCATCTCTCAGTGACTTTCCCAGAGGAGGAATTAGGGCAAAGTAGCTGCTGAACTTGTTCAGGAGGGATGCAAAGAGATTGCAGCAGGGCTGATTCCAGTGTTGGAATATAATTTCCACCACCAATGGATTGAGAAACCACTCATGAGGCATTAGGATGGTCCTGGTCAATTTGTCTGCAATTACATTGGAGCTCCTCAGAATATGCTTTGCAATTAGAAAGTGGTCGGATGAAATTGCCCATTGCCATACTCTGAGTGCTTCTCAACAAAGAGAGTAAGATCTGGTTCTCTCTTGCTTACTGATGTACCAGACCACTTGACATGTTGTTTGAAACACAATCATTTCCAAGGGGAGGGTTTCTTGGAATGCCTGCAATGCTAAGAGCATTCCCCTCATCTCTAGAACATTGATGTGCAAATTGGCCACTAGCTGGGACCAAGCACCTTGGACTGTCTTTCCCAGACAATGCCCCCCCCCCCCACCCTATCTGGGGCACGTCTATGGTCACTATGGCTTGGGGCTAAAGAGATACAAAGGACAAAATGTCATTGGAATGAAGACAGCAACTCAGGTCTCTCTTGCACAAGTTGGTAATTAGTACCAGATGGGACATTGGCTGATTCAGTAATGACCACTGGGGCGCCAACAGCCACTGAAGAATCAGCATGTGATATCTCACAAGGGGGACTAGAGTGATGGAGGCTGACATTGATCCTAAAGTTTGTAGCAACAACCTTGCAGTCACCTTTTTGCTGCAAATAATCTGACTGACTTTCGAGCCTATTCTTTGTAGTCTTTCCGGGGGAAGAGATGCGATGCCAGTGCTCATATTTAGCATCACTCCTATGAATTACAATTGTTGAGTTGTCTCTAGATGGGATTTTTCGTAGTTTATAGTGATTCCCAATGAGGAACAAGTTTTATGAATGTAGTCTCTTGCCTCTAAAAGTAGATGCCTGGTGGGAGCAGTGAGGAGCCAGTAGTCTGGGTATGGAAACACACAGAATCCTTGCAGTCTGAAGTGAGCTGCTACCACTGCCATGAATTTGGTGCACACCCTGGGGGCTGTGGTGAGACCAAAAGACAAGGCCGTGAACTGATAATGACTGGCTCCCAGCCAGAAGCGCAGGACTCTTCTGGATCATTTGTCCATTTTTATATGGTAATATGTATCCTGAAGATCTACTGAGCACATCTAATTGTCTTTTTCCAAAAGCAGATGTATAGACTGAACCATGACCATCTGGAATTTGGTTTGTTGAACCGATTTGTTCAGCTGACTGAGACCCAAAATCAGTCTCCAGTCCCCTGTTTTTTATTTTGGCACTAAAAAGAATCTTGAGTAGACTCTGGATCCTATCTGGTCTGGTGAGACTGCTTGGGTCACTCTTTTGCTGAGCAGTTTTTGAACTTCTAAGAGTGCTGCCTCCCCTGTGACTGGGTGGAACATCTGGGTTTTCTTCAGTTTTCTGGGTTTGTCCAAGAAGGATATATTGTAACTTCTGGTGATAATCCTCTGCACCCAATTGTCTGTTGTTACCTTGAGTCAGGCAGGTAGGTGCAGGGATAATTGTCACCAACTGCCTCCAGGGGATGGCAATAGGGCCTCCTTTCAGCAGCGCTGATAAAAGTTACTGGGGGAAAGAATCCCTGGAACCCTGATTTTGCGTGCCACCTGTGCCTCATGCATGGCGTCTTCTACTGTTACTCCCCCCCTCTGGCCCTGGGGAAGTAATTGCCATGTGAGTCTTGGAAAGACACTTGGGACTTTTTGAATCATACCTTCCCATTTCTCTGGTTCCTGGAGTAAGGCCGTTGAAAAGTGGAAAAGCATATACCCACGGCAGATAGGGTCTTTCCATCCTTTTATACCTGACCAGGGTGTCTCTAACTCTGAGGCCAAAAAGGGATGCTCCATCAAATGAACCGCTGACAAAAATAAGACTTAAATGGCTCCACAAATTCACATAAGTGCATCCAGACATGTCTTGCCCAAACTTGCTGCCTTCATTACCCCTTCGGCTGTGTGCGCAATCAACCTCATGAACAAATTGCAAACAGAATCTAGGGTTGCTAGCTGAGAAGTTACCTTTTCTCTAAACCCTTCAGCTACTGCTCCTGTCAGAGTACCTGAGAGTTCTTTTATCAGATCTCACTGAAGCTAGTGAAATGTGCCATGTAACTCAAGGACCTTAATGTGCAGGTCAATAAAGCATATATGCACTTCCCAAATCTATCTATCATCCTAGACTCATTATTAGGAGGATGGATAGCAGGACTTTCATCAGCAAGTTCCCTTTTGGTGGCTGCCACTACCACCATGGCATCTACTGGTATTCCTTTTGCCCAATGCTGCTGACCCTGAGGAACTGACAAAATACAGTCTGGTCTCTTTGGATTGGCTCAACAGAATCAGGTATATTCTAAGCCCGCTGTGCAATCAATTTAATCAGATCAGTAGGCAGAGAGATCCAGGGTAGACAGGCAGGCACGGAAAGCCTCTAGGTATACTAATTCCTCTGAGGAAGGCTGAAGGGAACTGGTGAAACAGTAAGACTCTCTTGAGCTACTCCAGGTCCAATTATCTATAGGTAAAATACCACGCCACATCATCCCTATCTACAGGTCCCTTACCATGAGCCAGGATAAGTACACCACCTATCTTGACTTGCTAGAGTCACTCAGTATACAGCCAAACACCTTGGTCATGGGAGATTTCAACTATCCTTCCACTGACTGGGCGACTCACATAGGTGCAAACAGAATAGTTACAAGGTTCCTGGACATTGTTAATTCAAATTCCCTGGAACAGTTGGTTCTCAGCTCCACAGAGGACTCAAATATCCTGTACCTAGTGCTCACCAACATTGGGGGGCAAATGCACTACCCCCTGGCTGTTGCCCTCCCTGGTAAGGTCAGGCCATAAATTTGTCAAGTTTGAAGTAAAGATCTGACTTGACACCCTCACAGAACTAAAAAAAAAATGAAAAATTTCTCCAGAGCAAACAATTGCCTACTAAGCGATGGTATAAAAAGTTTCAAAGCCCCTGCCAACACAGCCAAGAATGACTCTTAAGTAGAGGAATACACAAATGCCCTATATAGCCACTTAAACAAATGCATTGACTCAGCTGAACCCAACAGAAACAAAACCAGGTCTTCCCGAAACAAGCCACCCTGATAGACTGGAATAGAATGAGAAGTTATGTACCTACCATAACGTTCCATGTTAGTTGTCTTCTTCTCACCTTCTTTCTTGCTGGATGGGTTCGGAGCCAATCCTCGGCTCTGACTCGGCCTATACTATAGCTCGAGAGCTATTTTTACCGGCTCGAGGCAGCCCTATATCCCACAATACCATGCACTAACTCCCCAGATCTCGTTGACAGCTAACACATAGTATAGTTTTATTGTTACCAAAAAATAAGCCATTATATAAAAATACAGTCTCCCTGCTGGTAACACTCATGATATGAGTAACCCTGAATAACTATGTATTATGAAAGAAAAGGACTCAGAGACCTTCAAGTCTGTCCAGGCTAGGGGGCAGGAGGGAGGGAGGGACGCAAGAAAGAAGGCGAGAAGAAGACAGCTAACATGGAAAGTTATGGTAGGTACATAACTTCTTAATGTTAAGTTGTCATTCTCGCCTCCATTCTTGCTGGATGGGACAGCGTCCCTAGCACCTTGGTCCTGGGTGGCTCAACGGAACAGACTCCTGAGTACGGTGGAACCAAAGTCAGCTTTATTTCTGGAGGCTATATCAAGTTTGTAATGGGTAATAAAAGTATGTTGAGAAGCCCATGTAGCTGCTGCACAAATGGCATCTAATGGTAACCTTGCTTGATCGCTGTTGAGGTTGATAGTGCTCTGGTTGAATGAGCCTTAGGTCTTGAAGGAAGTTGTTTGTGTCTCAACTCATAGACAAAGGTAATGATGGATGCTAACCATCTGGAAAGAGTTACCTTTGATACTGGAAGTCCTTTCTTTCCTTCAGCATAAGAGAGGAAGAGCTATTCTGACTTTCTGAATTGTTTTGTCCTGTCTAGATAATACCACAGTTGACAATGAACATACAAGGAATGTAATTTCTGTTCAGCCCTGTTTGAATAATTTGGGAAGAAAACAGGCAAGTCAATAGTGTGGTTCAGATTTGATTCAGAAGAAACTTTTGGAAGAAAGGAAGGATTCATTCTGAGAGCTACCCTGTCTTTATGAAAAACCAAATAAGGGGGACGGACAGACAAGGCCTGAAGTTCCGACACCCTTCTGACAGATGTTATAGCCACCAAAAACAGAGTTTTCCAAGAGAGAAGCTTGAGGGAACAAGAAGCTGCAGGCTCAAAGGGAGGGAGAATTAATGAAGTTAACACCAAATTTAGATCCCATTGTGGAGGGGGATCCTTAATGGGAGGTCTGAGCAAGAAGATGCCCTTGAGGAAAGCTTTACAGAGTTTATGGGACATAATATTGGTTTCCGAGAGCCCTACATGAAAATTGGCAATGGCCGCTAGTTGTACTCTGATAGTGGCAGACGACGACCCTGAATGAAAAAGCTCCACCAGAAAATCTAGAACTTTATGAATTGGTGCATTAAAAGGATCTAAGGACCTAGCTTCTGCCCAGAACGAAAAACGCTTCCATTTACTTGCATAAGTCTTCCTAGTATTGGACTTATGGGAGGCAAGAATGATATCACGGACAGGAAGAGAAATAAAGGGAAGCCTGGCTATGGTTGGAAGTGGAGCAACCAAGCTGTGAGGTTGAGGGACTGAAGAGACTGGTGCAGCTTGCCTGTCAGATGGGTCAAAAGGTCTGGAAATGGTTCCAGATGCCAGGGCTGTTCCAGTAGATAATGGTGCAGGAACGGAAACCATACTTGTTGAGGCCAATACGGAGCAATGAGGATCATTTTGGATCTCAATGCGGTTGCTTTCTGAATTAACTGTGGAATCAACGGAAAAGGGGGAAAAGAGTATAGAAGACCCCAAGGCCAATCGTGGACAAGAGCGTCTCTGGGGGGATGGCCTGGTAGAGGGAAGAGTGTGAAGAAGTCGAGGCACTTGCTGTTTTGAGGTGTTGCGAAAAGGTCGCAGCAAGGCTGGCTCTACTTCTGGAAAATTCTCTCTGCTACCGTGTGATTTAGAGACCACTCGTGAGGCATGAGAATTGTTCTGCTCAGTCTGTCCGCTATGACGTTGGACCTCCCGGGGATGTGCGTTGCTATCAGAAACCGTTGAGAGGAGATCGCCCACTGCCAAAGTCTGAGTGCTTCTCGACATAGGGGGTAGGACTTTGTTCCGCCCTGCTTGTTTATATACCACACTACAGACATATTGTCCATTTGAACTGCTATAGTCCCCGTGGGAAGAGAGTCCTGAAGGGCTTGCAACGATAAAAGCACTGCTCTCATCTCCAGGACATTTATGTGCAGGTGGCATTCTAATTGTTGCCATGTGCCATGGACAGTCCTGCCCTGATAGTGCCCCCCCCCGATCAGGGAGGCATCCGTTGTCACCGTGGCAACTGGAGGGGGAAGAACAAAGGGTCTGCCCTGAAGAAGTTGAGGGGAGACCATCCACCAGGAGAGGTGTTTTTTGCAAGTTGGGGTTATCAAAATGTTGTGAGTCATTGGGAGCTGTTGAAAGGACCACTGAGAAAAAAGCATCCATTGGAGAATTCTCATGTGGAAGCGGGCTAAGGGGAGAAGGAGAATCGCCGCTGCCATGAGGCCTAATGTTTTCAGTACTAACTTGACTTGAATTCTGTTGGACTGAAACAGAAACTGAACATTCCACCGTATGTCTGTCACTCTCCGAGGTGGTAATGTTGCAGACATTTCTGTGGTGTTTAACACGGCACCTATGAAGTTTATACATTGACAAGGCGACAAGGAGGATTTTGCAAAATGTATGGAAATACCTAGTTTGTTGCAAATACGAATGGTGTAATCCCTTGCTATGATAAGATGCTGCTTGGTGGTAGCGGTAATGAGCCAGTCATCTAAATATGGAAACACCTGGAATCCTTTTTGTCTCAGGTGAGCCGTGACCACTGCCAAACATTTGGTGAACACCCGGGGGGCTGTGGTGAGACCAAAGGGCAGGGCTCTGAATTGATAATGACGGGCTCCCAGCCGGAAGCAGAGAAACCTCCTGGAGCACCTGTGTATCTTTACATGATAGAACGCATCCTGAAGGTCTAACGAGCACATCCAGTTGTCTCTGCCCAAGAAGGGCAGAATGGACTGCAGCGTTACCATCCGAAATTTTGTCTTCGGCACAGACTTGCTCAGTCTGCTGAGGTCCAAAATGGGTCTCCAGTCTCCTGTCTTTTTTGGTACCAAAAAGAACCTGGAGTAGATTCCGGATCCTAGCTGGTCTGCTGGGACTGCCTGGATGACTCTTTTTTTCTAACATCTTTTTTATCTCTAGCTGTGCCTGACCCCTTTGTCCGAGTGGTACGTCTGGGAGGGGTCTTGGCAGTTGGATCGGAGGGGAAATGAAGGGGATTTTGTAACCCTCGGATATGATCGACTGTACCCATTTGTCTTGAGAGAGGGATTGCCAGGCTTCCGGGTACAGAGATAATCTTCCCCCGACTGTCTCCAAAGGTGGACAGTTGGGCAGCTTCTCAGGGATGCTGAAAGGGTTGGTCAGGGAAGGATTCCCTGGAACCCTGGTTCTGTGGACCCCCTCTGCCCCTGGGGCAGTGTCTATTATTGTTCCCCCCTCTGCCTCTGGGGGGAAGTTCACCACTTGCGGCAGGCGCGACTCCCTGTGGTTTGCGGAACCACATCTTTCCACCCTTCTGACCTTTTAGGGTATGGTCTAGATGGTGTGGAAAAGTGGACTCCCACGGCAGAGAGAGTCTTACCATCTTGCTCACACCTGGTGAGGGTATTCTTCACCTGAGGTCCAAACAACTCTGAACCATCAAAGGGAGTGCTGGTGAAGGACACCTTGAAGGGATCAGCAAAATTACAGAGTCGCATCCAGGCGTGACGTCTTAACGCAACACCTGTGCCTGCGGCCCTACTCGCTCCATCAGCTGCATAAGAGATAAGCCGCATGGAGGAGTTGGCAATGGAATTTAGGGTTGCCAGCTGGGAGTTAATCTTGTCCTGATACCCCGCAGCAGAAGGATCCTGTATGGTTTCACCCAGTTCTTTGAGCAAATCTCTCTGAAGGCGGGTGAAATGACATAAATAGTTCAGCGACCGCATGGCAAAGGTCGCTGAAGCAAATGTCCGCTTACCGTACCTGTCCATAGTCCTGGACTCTTTATTAGGAGGTTGAACAGGTACAGAAGGATCAGCTAATTCCTTCTTAGTGGCGGCTGCTACCACCATAGCATCTACCGATACACCTTTGGTCAGAAATGGTTTGTCTACCAGAGCAGAAATAAATTTAGAAGGCCTCCTAGGGGTAGGTTCCATCAATTCAGGAGCTGCCCACGCCTTTCTGGCCACTACTTCCATCAGTGGGTCGAAAGGAGGAGACACCCAGGAGGTGGAAGGGCGAGACCCAAAAGCGTCAAGGTAAACCGACTCGTCCTCGGAGGGTTTGAGGGTGGACCAATTCCTCCTCTGTTTCAGGATCTCTAGGATGTCTGAAAAGGAGACATCCTTAGAGGGGGATCTCTGGGAACCCTCCAACTCATCCAAGTTGGTGTCTGAAGTGATAGACTTGGGAGAGTCTACATGCTTCCTCTTGCACTTTCTTTTCCTAGGAGGTTCCCCTGAAGCTTCAGGGGAGGCCTCGGATGAAGAAGAGACACCCAAAGTGGGTACCCTATGCTTTGGATCTCTGCTATCAATTGCCAGAGGATGACCAGAGACCGTAACAGGCACTGTAGAGGGAGGAGCTGAAGGAACCAACCATGGAGCGGACACCGGATCCAGCACGCTCCTCATCACCTCAAAGGCTCCCCTATCAGGCACAGAAGAAAGTCCTGGCTCCGAGGATACCAAGACCGCTCCAGGCGCCAACAGAGAAGGCTTCGAGAATGATGTCGGGGCCGAACTAACCAGCGCCGATGCTCAGAGAGGGAGAATGGGGTCGGACAAAGGTCCAATGCCACTCGCCCCCTCGGAGCTGACGATGGAGTCCCGGTGCCTGGACCTCCCCACGGACGGCACCAATGAAGAGGTCGGAGTCGGTGACGCCGGGGCCAAAGGTGGCAGTATCGGCTCCGATGTGGGTAAGGTCCCGGTTCCAACAAACTCTGGCTCCGAGCTCAACTGAAGAGTTGGAGGAGGAATCAAAATTGGCACCGAGGGAGCCACAGTCTGGTGAGATGGGCTTTGGAGTATTTGGGCCAGTGCCTGAGACTTGAGGAGTCTACTGACCACCCTCTCAATGTCATGGTCGGACAGCCTGGAAGACCTGGAGGAATGAGTCCTATGACTCCGCTCCGACAGTAAGGGCGATCCTGGAGCAGAACGAATGGACTCTACAGAGGGTGGCCTAGAGTGCTTGCATGCTGTTGTCGGCTCCGATATGGGTTTCAGAGCAGGCAAAGTCTTTCTCGCATCGGATCCGACTGAAGCACTTTCGGTTCTGCCAGACGTCGACTCAAGAACTGGAGCCGAGGGTTTGGTGGGCTTGGACGACTTCCCCGAGTCAGACTTAGATGGGGAGTCATCAGGCTTCAATAAGCCCCTCAAAATTAGCTTATTGCGGCGCTCCTGCAGGACTCTTGGACTAAATCCGTGACAAAGGGACCAAGAGTCCTGCAGGTGCAAGGGTCCCAGGCAATAAACGCAAGAAGTGTGACCGTCTGTCAGAGACATCTTCTGACAGCACGAGTCACACTTCTTGAATCCTGAGACTTTAGTGTCTTTGGACATTATAGTGGACACTAACAATCTAACACAGTCAGCACAGACAACTCACTCAAACACTCACACAAGGGGAGATGTTAAAGGGCTGACTAGAAAAACACACACACACACACACTCACACACACAAACACACACACACACACACACACACACACTCAATAAGGGCAAACTATAAGGATAACTATAGAAAAACTAAAGCCCGAAGGCCCGTTTATCAATTTGACTAAAGGAGGGGGGGGGGGCTTAATGAAAACTGTTAATAAGCTTTAAGGGTAAGATAATGAACAGATAGGGAAAACTAACCTTAAAATTTTAAAAGACCTCACAAAAAGAAAAAAATTTTGACACTGACCTAAGCCGGTAAAAACGCAACCTCGCAGCGAAGCGGCAAACGAGATATGGGGAGTTAGCGCATGGTATTGTGGGATATAGGGCTTCCTCAAGCCGGTAAAAATAGCTCTCGAGCTATAGTATAGGCCGAGTCAGAGCCGAGGATCGGCTCCGAACCCATCCAGCAAGAATGAAGGCGAGAATGACAACTTAACATCAGAACTTACTCAACAGAGGAAGAATACCCTCCACAGCTTGAACAAGCAAATCAAATATTCTGTTAAGTCCTCTAAGGCTAGCTACAAGTCTAAATTATGATCCCTAGCTAAAGACAATCATAAGGTATTCGCTACTTCCAAAATCTAAAAGGGAATGTCCAGCTGTGTGGCGAACTTATAGTGGATGGTACCACTCACACTGAACCTGAGGAAATTGCCAACTTGCTAGCCAACATATTTGGCAATAACTTAACCCAGAGTCTCCACCAGACATACCCCAAAGCATTCCTAACACCAGTCCTCTACTGAGTATCTCAAAAGAACAGGTTATACAACCACTCTCCAACGGCAAAAGCACGGCCTCTATGGAGCCAGATAACATTCCAGGCTGTTTACTAAAACTAAAACAAGACCTAGTGGAACCACTCAGCACTCTCTTTAACCACAGCCTGAGAACTGGCGTTGTTCTGGCAGAGTGGAGAACAGCATTAGTAATCTCCTTGCACAAATGGGGTCCATCAACTGACCCTGGGAACTATCGACCCATAAGCCTAACCAGCTGGATATGCTTATCCATAAAAACATAGGCAACCTTCAAACCCTTGACCCAACCCAGTTTGGTTTCATCAAGGGTCAATCTTGCTTATTAAACTTAGTGGACTTCTTTGAGAATGTCACCAAAGACCTGGATGAGGGCAAAACAGTACATACCGCCTATCTTGATTTAGCCGAGGCCTTTGACACAATCCCCCATTCAGATATCATATAGAAACTCTCCCAGCTAGGGATTAACCCATACATTACTAGATGGGTAACAAACTGGCTCACTGACAGAACACACACTGTCAAAGTTGGGGAGTCCACCTCCACTAGTAGACCAGTTACCCGTGGCGTACCACAAGGACCTGTACTGGGCCCTCTTCTGCTTGGAATCTATTTCTCTAAAGTCCAGGTGAAGATAGATGGCCTGTGGCTTGCCAAGTCTGTAGATGACTGTAAAATGGGCACAATCATAGAGATCTTAGAGTCCCCCAATGATGTTAACATAATACAGAAAGGACTGACACAAACAAATGATTGGTGCCAAACTCATGGACTAAAATTTAATGAAAAAAAAGTCTCATTATCCCCTTTGGCAAAAAAGTAGCTCCTACTAATTATGATATAGATAGCACCCCTCTAAGCTCAAACTCATTGCTATGGAACTTGGGAACAAAGGTTGATAGCAATCTAAACTTCAATCACCATGTGTACATAGTGGTAAGAAAAGAATTCTACATTGCACATCTCATAAATAAGGTATTGCATCCAAGACCAGGGAGTTTATAGCTCTGCTATACTCGACCCTTATCAAACTACAATGCTCCCTTCTATATGTACCTCACCAGACATTTGCAGCAACTGGAGAAACCATAAAGGTTTCTAACCAGGAGAATCCAGGGTCTCCAAAACATCACATACATGGAAAGACTGAAAGCCATGTCACTGTACTCTGTAACATACAGGCTGCTGAGAGGTGACCTGTGCCTGGCCTACAGAGCAGTTTTGGACCCTGCGCTAATGGAAATGCTGCACAACCACAAATCAAATGCTCAATTTCTGAGAGATTTGGTTGGCTACAATCACCTGCATTAGAAGCTGAAGTTAAATGCAGAGTTGCAGTACTGTATTTTAGTCTTATGTTAAGTACAAACTTTCAGTTTTAAAAGTACTGTATTTCATTTTTTTCTGTTACCTAATTGTTTCATTGAATAGTGTGCTGTGCGACTCTCTGCAGTTAGTTCCCTACCCACCCTCCCTGTTCTTGTCTTGGTGTTAGTGTTGGTGGCTTTGGAATTGCCTACCCCTCCTGTAAGTCTGTATTTGAACACTCCTCCTTGGTCCACCTCTTGCTCACTTAACTGAGTACAGTGAGATCAGATTCTGAGTCTAGTGTTCACTCTACTTAATACAGAGAGAAAATTTGAGAAGGCCAACCCACTTAGGTTCTTCCTTCCTCTCTCCTTGCACTTTACTAACAAAAAAAATGCACTTTATTCATCTGCTTTTACTGTATTTGTGTTTCCTCCTACTTTATTTTGCTTTTGCCTCTTCTTAAAAGTACTCAATTTTATTTATTCTGCTGCATTTATTACTGCTTGGTAGTAGCCTGATTAAATTGTAACTGTTATTCTGAGTCTTTTGTTTTAAGCACTTGGGCTTCATACCAGTTGTTTTACATTAAAAAGGTTTGTGGTCTGCACTGTTGTGGCAGGACAGGTAGCTTAGATCATTCAAAGCTGGGAATTGCTAATTGAAGGCTCAGTGTCTGCTATTCTAAAAGTGTATTCGTTCTGGTTTAATCACTTGGGCTTCAGGCCAGTTATTCTACATTAAGAAGGTTTGTGGTCTGCACTCTTGTGGCAGGAAAGGCTGGATTCTGCCCTTCTGAGCTGGAAATTTCTGGTCACAGGCTTATTGTGCCTGCTTATTTGAACTATTTCTTTCTGAAATCGGTGTGCCTTGTTGCTGTAGCATAGACCAGATTCAGGTCTGCTGAATCTGGCTTTGTTTGCATAACTTGAGAACTGATACAGGCCATTTTTTTTGGATAAGTGTCCCCTGCACTCTAGTGGCAGGAGTGTACAGTTAGAGCTTGTCTGATTGAAGACTGCTGGAACAGGGCTCAGTTTTGAGCTATTTTCTGGTTAATTGGGTAACTTGTTTAAATCAGTTTGTTCGTTTTATATATATAAAAAATGCACTTTATTCATCTGTTTTTACTGTATTTGTGTTTCTTCCTACTTTATTACTAGGGGCATTAACTACAACTCTGATCTGAGATATATAACAATAAGTATCCTTTTCTGTGCATTTACAGTATTTTTTGATTGCATCTGCTTTATTTTCTGAAAAAAAAAACAAGCTAGTATAGTCCACTTTTCAGGTTAGTGCTGAATTCAGGACTGTGTTACAAATCTCTGTGTTTGCCCATACCTTACTTCGATAGAAGGAAGTTTCTCTGTTCACCTGTGAGAGAGGGGAGCTTTGAGCAGCCTATCTGTCCCTGGAGGAGTGGTTTCAGCCCAGAAATTAGTAGTTTATTGGCCATTTTGGGCTAATTTCTATTTCATTTCCCTGCTATAAAAAACACATTTGCCTGATTTTGCACGCCGGGCAGCACCAGTTAGCTAGGGTATAACTATTCCTGGCTCCACAAAGTCTCCTCTTCAATTTTTCCCTTGGAACTAGACAAAGTTTCAACTTAAGCACTCAAGCCATTCATTTCTCAGCCCATCACTTGTTCAAAACTCATAGCAAGCACTTATAAACCTTAGCACTGGAGCCTCCTATACTGAACAGAAGGACAATGCTCTCTATTCGACCTTACCAGCCATTCAGTAAAACAGTTCACTGTACCTATCCAGGCATGTCCAAGGGGCAGTATCAGGTGTACTCTCCAGTACAACTGGTGAATCTGGGCATTTTAAGGCAATGTTACAACTGCCTCATGTACACAGACAACCCTCTCCTCCTACCACCAAACACTAATACATGCCAGAGATGCAATAATACAGCCAAACTGGAGGCTAAGCTCTCTCAACCCAAGACTGGATCAGACAGTCAAGAGGAGAAGGGAAATACTTGCATCACACCACTAGTCTCACATAGACCCATTAAACCAGCACCGGCAAAAAACACACATAAATACATGAAAACATACTTGGAGGCTCTAATTAAAAATCTGCAAAAGCAACAGAGACCTCCAAAGCAGACATCTAAGCAACCTCCACCCCCCAATACAAACCATGAAATGCATACTTCACAAAACCAGTGTGCCATGCAATCACAGTCCTTAAGGCAAAATAACATACCCAACATACTAGTAATAGGTGACTCTATAGTCAGGCACACTGATGTCCCACTCACTAGGCTGAATAAGGAGAAGGTTACTGTTAGCTGCCTGTCAGTGCCAGGATCCGCCACATAACACAAGCGCTCAGGTCACTCCAGAACAAGTACAAATACGACTCTGTCATTGTCCATGTTGGTGTGATTGACCTGAGCCGTATCTCACTGGATTACATGAAAAGAGACATGGAAGAGCTCTCTGATCACGTAGCCCAGGCCAGTATGACCCTGACCCTGAGCAGCATCCTGCCCTCACTAAGAATGATACCACAGTATAAAGAAAAAATTAGCAATTTCAACAATTGGCTAAGTTTCTGGTGTCATTCATAGGGGATCCAGTGTCTGTCCATCTGGGATGACAAGCTCGACAAGCCACTCTGCTTCGCTAGAGATGGCTTGCACCTGTCACCCCTAGGCTTTCAAATACTGGCCAAGGCACTTGCCCCCCCCCCCCATAGTGCCTTTTTAGGCAAGGCTGAAAAGACAAACACATGGCTGTAAATAGCACAAGTAATGCTACTCAATGCCAGAAGTCTAAACCTCAAAATTCACACACTCGAGGCACTCCTCAGTGTGGAGAAAATTGATATATGTGCAGTAAGAGAAACCTGGTTTAAGGCTCCAGAGAGCACCCCAGCACTACCAGGCTACAACTCATACCATACATTTCGGCCACAGAACCCGGACCAAAATACAAAAGGCGGGGGCGTATCCATATTCATCAAGGATACCCACACCTCCAGGTTAGTGGCACAGCACAATGCTTCGGAGATCATCCACGTGCAACTAACAACGAGCAAAACTGCAATTCAAATTGTAGCTTGCTACAGATCACCCACCATGTCCCAGGACCCCCATTCTGCATTTCTGGAAACACTGAGAAACATAAAGGTCCTACCAAACACCCTAATATTGGGCAATTTCAATTACCCAAACATTAACTGGGAGAACTACTCAAGTACTAACTCCCTTGCCCAACATTTCCTAGAATTTATAATCTTAAATGCCCTGGATCAACTGGTCAGCACTCCCACCAGAGATGACAACATATTGGACCTGGTCACCACCAACATGGGCGACTGGTTTTCTACACCGGAGGTCAACCACTTGCTGGTTAGATCTGACCATAAACAAATCAGTTTGGATATCTACATTCCCCCCCACCCCCAGACAAGGAAACCACCGTGAAAAACTTTTCAAAAGTAAACTTCACGTTACTTAAGACCAAGGTGGAACATTTCAAAGCCCCCATGCTAAAGGATAATGCTGTCCAAGCTGCAAAATCCTTTACTAATGCATTCTATGGGCACCTACGAGAATGCATGGATCATGCTACCCCAAGCAAAACCAAGACTCACTCCTGCAAGAAAAGGAAACCAGTCTGGTGGACCCCTGCCATAAACAAGCTATACAATAGAAGGAGGAAACTAGTATAGAAAAGAGTAAAATCTCAAGAAGGGAAGACATCCCTGATCAGTATCAGCAAGTAACTATGATCCTTCATAAAATCATCCAAGGCGAGTTTCAAAAGAAAAATTGCCAAGGACTCCAAAGATAACCACAAGGCATTCTTTAGCTATGTCAAGAATCTAAGTGGCAATGCTCAGATCTGCTTGGAGTTAGTGCAGAATGGCACAAAATACACTGAACCGACCGATATCGCCAACATCCTGGCAGACAGGTTCAGTGCAAAGTTCAGCCCCCCTCACCCCCAAAAGGGCCCATAACCATACCAGTAGAATGTAGAGTCCCTGAAATCACAGACACTCAGGTTAAAACAGCCTTCTCCAAAGCCAAAAACACAGCATCAATGGGACTGGACGGTGTCCCAGGCCGCGACCTACACAAGCTCAAAGATGAACTAACCCCACACCTAAACACACTGTTCAAACTCAGCCTCTCCACAGGCTACATATCCATAGAGTGGTGCACAGCAATGGTTATTCTGCTCCACAAAGGTAGAGCCGCAACAGACCCCTGGAACTATTGTCCTATAAGCCTGAGTAGCTTGGTCTGCAAGGCTATGGAGCGCATCATCATGGAACTCATTAATAGAGACATTGGGAACCTCCAAACACTGAACCCTACCCAGTTCGGCTTTGTTAAGGGAAGATCATGCCTCCTGAACGTGGTGGACTTCTTTGAGACAGTTACCAAGGCTATAGATGAGGGAAAGGTGGAACACACAGCCTACCTAGACCTCGCAAAGGCCTTCGACACCATTCCCCATTCTGGTATTATAGACAAGCTCACCAGCTTGAACATAACCCCCTACATCACAAAATGGGTTGCCAACTGGCTCATGGACAGAACCCACATGGTGAGAGTTGCAGGAGCTAGGTCCGACTCTAAACCGGTTACAAGTGGTGTTCCCCAGGGCTCAGTCCTAGGATCCCCTCCTGTTCGGCATATACTTCTCAGAGGTACAGGCAAGCACAGAAGGACTATGGCTGACCACGTTCACAGACTACTGCAAACTAGGGGCTATAACTGATTCTCCAGCTGACACAGACATCCTCCAAAAGGGTCTCACTGAGACGGATAGCTGGTGTCAAAATCATGGCCTCAAGCTAAATGCCAAAAAGTGCATAGTCATCCCCTTTGGAAAAAACAAAGTACCCACAAACTACCACATAGGTGGCAGTCCCCTAAATACAGAAGACGTAATAAGGGATCTGGGGGCCCAAGTAGATAGCAATCTCTCCTTTGATAATCACATTGCCAAAGTGGTTAGAAAATCCTTCTATGTGGCCCACCTAATCACAAAAGGGTTTGCATCCAGATCAAAAGAGGTCATTATGTCCCTCTAATTATCACTCATCAGACCCATCATAGAGTACAACGCCCCATTTGGGATGTACCTTACAAGACACCTGCAACAGCTGGAAAGACCACAGAAGTACCTCACCAAGAGGATAACTGGCCTCAAACAGATGCCATATGCAGCTTGACTGAAGGAACTCCAGCTGTACTCGGTTGCATACCACCTACTCAGAGGTGATCTCTGCCTGACATACAAGGCCATGTCCAACCCAGAATTGATGGACATGCTCCACCTAAAGAAAACCATATCCCCTCGAGCCACATGCTCAAGGGATCTAAACCTCACCACAACAATAAACAGGACGTGCTGGAGGGATAAATTCCTGTCCCAGAGACTTCCCATGCTTTGGAACAAGATTCCAATCTATGTTAGGCAGAGCTCCTTGCTAACACTCTTGAAGAGAAACCTTGACGAGTGGATAGGAAACAGAAGGTTTACCCGGGGGATCACATCAGTGGCACTGCTGGAGAGAGGCACAGGGAACTAATCTAAGGGGGTGGCGAAAGCCAACACATTCTGGCTAGGCTTATAAATGCCTTTAGGCAGATAGCCTAGTACCTACCTAAGAACCTATGAAAAGAATAACTTGCTCCAAGAATCTCAACCTAGTCTGTGACATTAACAGAACATGCTGGAAAGACAGATAGATCTCCCAGTGATTGCCACTCCTCTGGAATAAGCTCACACTCCATGTGAAGCAGAGCTCATCAATGACCCTATTCAAGTGCAACCTTGACAACTGGATGGGTGAACAGTCACCTGAGGGTGGCACCTATGTCCCTCATGGACAGGAGCAGTCAATGTTGATCACAGAATCCTTCTGCTAACAATGACCATCTAATTATGGTCAATAAATACATACATATATGTGTGTATGTTGTGTGTGTGTGTGTGTGTGTGTGTGTGTGTGTGTGTGTGTGTGTGTGTGTGTGTGTGTGTGTGTGTGTGTATATATATATATATATATATATATATATATATATATATATACATATATATATTGTGTGTGTGTGTGTGTGTGTGTGTGCTTTTCTTAGCCTGAGACACATAGTCTGAGAGCCCTGTAATGTCTCTTTACATATATTCCAGTGAGGTACATCTCAGGTTATTTACAACTGCATGGACTATGATTGTTTGCTTGCCTTAGGAGCTGTGTTTGTGAGTCCACTGAAAGTGACAGCATGTGTGGTGTTAGGTGGTGGTTTTGTTTTTTTTTGTTTTGTTTTTTGAGTGGCTTTGTGCTTGTTGAGGCATAGCTTTGACAGCTAGGTGATGGTCAGCTGATCTTTGTTTAGGAAGATTAGGTGCCTCAGCGTGCGTGTGGATTTTTGACAACATGATGTCGACTGAGGTTATTCTCCAGTGTCCTTGTGCAAGTACACCTTGCATACTGTCTGATTCTTTAAGGATTAAGTGGTTATCAGTAAACAGGAGACAACTGCTACATTTTCAAGATGTTCATATTTACCAAGCTGGCTACAGAGAAGTTAGGAAATAGCAAATCCTTGCTGTCTCAGTTCTTTGATTTGTGAGCTACAGAGGGTTGGTGTATTGGGGTTTGAAGGCTATTAAGGGTGCTTATTTGATACTGAATTCTCCTAAATCTGCAGATGTTGCTCTTAGACACCCAACTAGATGCAGTAAGCTTGTTGGCACACTGGGTATTTGCACTGTATTGCTGCTTTACAGGTTGCAGTTTTATGGGCTGTTCTACAGATAAAATTGCTTTCTAGGTCTCTGCTACTGTACAGAGCACTGCTAACCCATGCAAACATGCAACATTTATAGCAGTGCAGAAAACTAAAGTCTTCTGACCAATAAACAGCTAGCTGGAAATCCCCTTGCTGAAGGCAATTTTAAGATGGTAACAGTGAGAGAAAGAGAATATAACAGTCTAGCAGCAGTCTTTTCCACGATGCCAGATAGTAGCTGTGCTTAGTAGGCAGATGAATATGAACTGTGGAACCAGTTTTATAGAACAGACTAACATAAGCAATCAATTTGTTGAAAACAGATGTGTATCTAGTGATGAACTGGAGAAGGTTCATAGGCAAGTACTAGACTAGTTGCCCTTGCAGACCATTTTAAGCTTAGTAAAACCACAAGCACCAACCAGTAATAAAAAAGAAAAGGAAGAAGTCTTCAGAGTCGAGTGCCGCAAAAAGATTTTATTTACAATGACACACTGAGCGCTTTCATCCACAGGTAACAGGACTTCTTCAGAACCATAAACAAAGCCATTTTAAGCATAATGTAAGGAGACCCATGCATGAGTTAAAGCACTTAGGAGCTGCTTCTGCCACTTAGAAAATTTACCCCAGAACTGCCTCATGTACTACTTTTTCCCACCCATAGATCCAAGTTTCACCCTAATATAGACCAGGGTTAACTTTGTTTTATATGGATGCAGATTCTGTTCCAGAGCACAGGTATCAAATGCAAGATATAACTGTTCTGCTGATGTTGCCGAAGAGGTTTAGATCCCTAGACCAAGTATTTCTGATGCCATTTGGGTTACTGATGTGTAGTAAATCCATCAGAACTAGGTTGGAAGATGCCTTGTATCCCAGACACAAGTCACCTCTTAATCTGTAAGATACTGAGTACAGTGACAGGACTTTGAGTTGGTTCATGTAGGAAATGTTGTTTAGGCCTTGTATACTGGTTTTTGCATCAGTACATGTAATGTAAATTTATCTACTGCAGAGAAGCAGCATTCACGGAATCCAGTAGTTTTCCAAGACACAGAGCTGAAGCTAGTTTTGTTAGAAGTGGGTGTGGCCTACCTAAACCACAAAGGCCTCCTAAATGTAATCGAAGAAGCAAGCACCCTCCAGAATCTCACAAATGTGCAAAAAAAGGCAGCACCCACCAAGAAACATACATTTAACTGTCACACTGCCCCTTTTAAAAAAGGTTATATTACAAACCTCTACATAATCCAATATATTAGTCATAAGTGAGACTGTAGTGAGACACACTGATGTACCATGAACCACACTGTGCAAGGGGGAGAGGATCACTGTCAGTTAACTAGTATTCATCACATTACACATGCACCATAAGAACACACGACACAGTAATAACGTGCATGGGTATAAATGACATAAAATATACTTCTTTTTGGACTATATGAAGAGACAAACTGGGGTCCTAAAGGAGAGTTGAAAAGTCAGCAAGCAAAGGAGAGTAGTAGTGCTGAAACTGAATTCATCCCCAAATCTTGGTGAGGAGATTTACGAGGTGGACCCTGTTTTTCACAAAATCTCACCAAGATGACACTAATGTAAAGACTATATTTGTATAGCATATATCATGGACAGAAGTACGTCAAAAACAAAAAAAAGATAGCTGGGTGCACAAGACGCAGGATAAAAAAAAAAGTGCCCAATCCTGGTAGGTGCACTGGTGCCAGGACTGGAAAAATGACAGTGTAAAATCCTCAGAATATGGAAACATTCCTACAGTTGGGCCAGGGCCAGGGGGAGGATGGCCCCCTTGTTGTAGAAGGAAGTAGCAGTCCAGAAAAATTGATTAGCCAAAGAAGAGCCATAAAGATGATAGTGGACTATTGAGGATAAGAAAGAAATTATGTATTGCTACTATTATGTAAAAAGCCCAGAATTTCCAAACGTAAGATATACAAAATGAAGGTTCTCCTGTTCGATTCACAGCTGGTGTGCCTTCTGTGTGGAGTCAGCATGTCCTCCCCGCGGTTGAGTGGTCTCCGAAAGACATGCGTGAATGGGCATGCCTTCGCTGAAGGTTGGGCATCGGGCTGGCAACTCGGCACAACAAAAAAATCTACTGCCAATCATTAGTGGAGTGGAATTCTGCTGTGGCGACCCCTAACAGGGAAAAGCCGAAAAGACCAACAACGTGTGTGTGTGTGTGTGTGTGTGTGTGTGTGTGTGTGTGTGTGTGTGTGTGTGTGTGTGTGTGTGTGTGTGTGTGTGTGTGTATGTGTTTGTGTGTGTATATATGTATATGTATATGTATATTTATCCATCCATCCATCCATCCATCCACAAACCCTTTTTCACATTTTTGCACGTGGGGTTGAGGTGTCACATTAACAGTGACAATCATCTAGAGCACATGTTAACACCGCCAAGTGGCTAGACCTGCCACAATTGTTCTTCTATACCATACAAACAAGCACATACACTCATACCTATGGCCAGTTTAGTGTGCCCAACCCACCTACTGCATGCTTTAAAATGTGGGATGAAACCATAACACCCAGAGAAAACCCACTTAAAGACAAGGAGGGCATGCAAACTCCACACAGATGGCATCCCTATCTATGCATTTTGTTTTGCTGGAGAATACATTTATCTTGTTCTGGTTTGGGTGAAGAATTTCTTCAGTGGTAAAACTGGTCAAATTATCTTACAGTCAAACTTCAGGCATAGACTGCTCTCTGCCCCTGTCCCCCAACCATAACAATATCCCATTACCTGGTTGTCTCTCTCCAATTACCAGAAAACACTGTTCATATGTGTTAGTGTGCTTACTGTTTTCTTTTTTACTTTTACAATAAAAACACTGACAGACATTTGCTAAACAAAACAGTCTCACATTGGAAAGAGACAGCATGAACAACAGTAAAGTTCTCTTCCCCAGAAACTCACGTTCATTGAAAATACATCGGTCAACCCATTATAATACAAGAGATGTGCAGGGATTCATAATCAAATAGCATATAGTGAAGTACTAATTACTGGCTATGTGAAGAGTGTAGGAATTCAAAAGACAAACGTGTAACACATTTGCTAACAGCTCAAGACTATCCACTGGAGATGCAAGTATCCCTTTCCAAGGGCAGCCCAGGAGCTCTGTCTGGTGAAGAGACTTGGTCAGGATCACACAGTAAACAGATGGCGGTAGAGGGAATTAAATTATGCACTACAGAAGCAGCTGACTGACAGGTAGATAATTTAGATGAGTAAGACTGTTATAGCTCAACACTGTGCATTTACACCTGTGTGCCAGAAAAAAAACAAGCTAAATAAAAAATGTACTCATAGTTAAGATATTAACATTAAACTAGTAGACTTCAAGCTGACTAATTTATGCGCAGCCAAATAATAAACACTCTGTCAACAGTCAACAAAACAAGGAAACCATGGACTGTCCCCAAAGAACATGGCTCATATGATGATGCTCCTATTTACTACAACGGATTCTTCCTTTATGCCATAACTACTGTGGAATGCAGGAACCAAGTATTTACTCACAAATGCATATGCGCACACACACACACACACACACACACACACACACACACACACACGCGCGCGCGCGCATGCACACACATGTACACACACACACAAGCACACATGCACACACATGTGGGCACACACATGCACACACACACACACACACACACACACACACACACACACACACACACACACACACACAGAGGCACCGACACTCACACACAAAACCATCTGTTACAGCCACTTGGATGACTATGTACCTCAGATATCTGCCTGGGAACAATTGAATGAATAAATACATAATTAAAAGACCAGAAATGCATTTCAGCTCATTGCTGTCAGAACCATGCTGTGGAACATATTGCAACTCCCATCTACCTTAGTTCAGGAGTCTCAGACCCATCTTTCCAAGATGGCTACACATTAAGTAACAGCTTAACGTCTGCTCTGCCAGTGTGAAAAAAGAAACTGAAAGACAAGGGCCAGGAACTCCATCACTTTTAGTAAATTCAATTACTAGCTACTAAGTACACTGCCTGAAAGAAAATAAACTAGAAATGAAGAAGAGAAAACACTGATTTCGAAGACTCCTGCATCTGTTCAACAAAAAGCAGTTCAAGTTCAGTTCACGCTCCAACTTTGGTGCAAGACATGGCTTCTGGTAATCTACAGGAAAAAAAATAAGTCAAATGTGCTCAGAACTGATTAAAATAAAAAAATAAAAGAAATGAAGAAGTATATCAACTTAAATAACAAAAGGTTGGAAGAAAATGGAAAAGCTTTAAATAGATATTCAGATGAGCTGACAAAAATGAGACTGAAATGAAGAAAAGGTTGCCTGAGTATGAAACTGCTTAAGAAGTGATGTTTTAAAACATGGTAGAATTAGAAGTCAGAGCACATACAGAAAACCTGAGGTTTGTTGCTGTGCCAGAGAAACTGGAAGCAATGCATTATATTAATTTTATGAAAGCACAAATAAACAAATGGGCAGTACTTCACAGCTGGAGTTGTTAACTGAGAGGGCACATTGTGTGTATGCTCCAAATCTGCCATGAGAAAGCAGCCAAGACCTGTATTAGTAAGGATGCAAACTAACCGCAGTTAGAGTTTATCCTGACAAAACTATGGCAGAAGGACAAAGCACTAAAAGATGGAAACAGTAGAGAGTTTGAAGAAATGATTATTCACTGTATACCAGGCAGACGAAAAACACATATATTTCAATAATTAAGGAATATCTAGAGGCAGATATGAGAGTCAAGCTGTTGTACCCAGTTGTCTTCAGAATATTTTTTCCTGGAAGATCAAAGTCATTTTTTATACAAAAGTTTGTCCAACAAAAAGTCAGTGATATATCAAGCAGAAGGCAACTCTGCTTCTCATTTTTCTGATAACAACGCACACAGAGACTTTACCAGTAAAAACTTTTAAAAGACGTAACCAATAAAAACATTTCTACTGTTTCAAAGGAAAATGCTTGAGAGACAGAGAAAAGCACAGGACTTGACAAGTAGAATCAAGAGTATGAGGACCTTGGAATTGAACTAGAATCTGGAGGTGGGAGATAGACAGAAACAAGAAAAAGACCAGCAACATGGAAATTAGTGAATAAATGTGAGACTATAAAGCAACAATCATATTTGTGAAATACTGCTATATAAGAAAAAGTGAAGAGTGGACTTTTGTTGACTTTGTTAAACTTGTGGGGATTTGCCTCTCTTTGTGTCATTAATGTTTGGAGGAGCACTAAGGGGAGGGGAAAAGGAAGGAAAAAGATAACTATAAATAATTTCTCTTCTTAACAGTATTTCTATTAAATGTTTTGCAGTATAAATAGAAGTTATGTTCTTACCATAACGTTCCATGTTAGTTGTCTTCTTCTCGCCTTCTTTCTTGCTGGATGGGTTCAGAGCCGACCTCGGCTCCGACTCGGCCACTCTAAAAGCTCGAGAGTTGGTTCCACCGGCTCGAGGCTCCCCTTATATCCCACAATGCTAGGCGGTAATACCTCAGATCTCATTTGTAAGCTAGGCCCAGCCAGAAAGAAATCCAGAACTACTGGAAATGGGAAAACCCACCTCTATAAAATGACAGAAGGAAGGTGACCTAAAACCTGATGAAGGAATATATACACAGTATAGTATATACATATATACAATAGAGGTGGTAGGAAGAAAGGTCACAATCAAACTCCTCTAGGTCTGTCCAGGCTAGGGGGATGGAGGGTGGGACGCAAGAAAGAAGGCGAGAAGAAGACAACTAACATGGAACGTTATGGTAAGAACATAACTTCTATATGTTAAGTTGTCCATCTTGCCTTCATTCTTGCTGGATGGGACCGCGTCCCTAGCACCTTGTCCCGGGTGGCCTATCGGAACAGACTCTTGAGTACAGTGGAACCAAAGTTAGCTCTATGTCTAGAAGCTAAATCCAACTTGTAATGAGAAATGAAAGTGTGAGGAGTAGCCCATGTAGCTGCTGCACAAATCGTATCAATAGGCAGCCTATCTTGGAAAGCTATAGAAGTAGCCAATGCTCTAGTAGAATGAGCCTTAGGTCTGTTAGGCAACTTCTGGTTTCTAATCTCATACACAAAGGAAATCAAGGATGTAAGCCATCTGGAGAGTGATACTTTCGAAACTGGAAGGCCATTTCTGCCTTCTGCATAAGAAACAAACAATTGGTCAGTTTTTCTGGTCTGTTTGGTCCTATCCAAATAATACCTTAATTGTCGATGAACATCTAGCCAATGTAATTTCTGTTCAGACCTGTTAGAATAGTTAGGAAAAAACACAGGAAGGTCAATGTTTTGATTTAGATTTGCTGCAGAGGCTACTTTAGGCAAAAAGGAGGGGTTGGTCCGTAAGGATACCCTATCCTTATGAAACAAAAGATATGGTGATCGACTGCAGAGTGCATGAAGTTCTGAGACCCTTCTAGCTGAAGTAATGGCTACCAGAAAGAGTGTCTTCCAGGATAGCAATTTCCTTGAACAGGAAGCTGCAGGTTCAAAAGGGGGAATAATCAAAGATGTGAGAACTAAATTATGGTCCCAAGAAGGAGGAGGATTTCTTATAGGAGGCTTGAGAAGAAAAACTCCCTTCAAAAAAGCTTTGCAAAGCTTGTGAGACATGATGGCAGAATCAGAGATGCCCACATGAAAGTTAGATATAGCTGCCAATTGAACCTTAAGGGTAGATGGAGACGAACCTGCGTGGAATAATTCGGCTAAGAAATCAAGCACCGTCTGAATGGGAGCAGTGAAGGGATCTATGTCCCTTTTTTGAGCCCAATAGGAGAAACGTTTCCACTTACTAAGATAAATCTTCCGGGTGGAAGATTTATGGGAAGCTATTAAAATATCTCGAACTGAGTGAGATATTTGAGGAAGCCTGGCTAAGGTTTTAATCGGAGGAACCAAGCAGTGAGGTTCAGAGAGGGGAGGGAGCGATGTAACTGACCCGACTGGTAGATCAAAAGATCTGGAACTAGGTCCAGATGCCAGGGTTGCTCCAACAGAAATTGGTGTAGAAAAGGGAACCAAACCTGACGAGGCCAGTAAGGGGCAATGAGGATCAATGAAGCCTTCTGAGCGATAGCTTTCTGTATAACTTGAGAAATTAGTGGGAAGGGAGGAAATGCATACAGAAGTCCCCGGGGCCAAATTTGGACTAGAGCATCCCTGCTGGGATGGCCTGGTAGAGGAAAGAGGGTGAAATAATCTTTGCACTTGCTGTTTTGGGGAGTAGCAAAAAGGTCGCAGCAAGGCTGGCCCCATTTTAGAAAAATTTCCTCCACAATCGAATTTTTCAGAGACCACTCGTGAGGCATGAGAATAGCTCTGCTCAATTTGTCCGCAATGAGATTGGACTTTCCGGGGATGTGCGTTGCTATCAGAAACCGCTGAGAAGAAATCACCCATTGCCACAGTCTGAGTGCTTCTCGACATAGGGGGTAGGACCTGGTTCCGCCTTGTTTGTTGATATACCACACTACAGACATGTTGTCCGTCTGAATTGCTATCGTTCCCAAAGGAAGAGAGTCTTGAAGGGCTTGCAACGCTAAAAGCACTGCTCTCATCTCTAGAACATTTATATGCAAGTGGCGTTTGTCTGGTTGCCAAATGCCCTGGACTGTCCTGCCCTGAAAATGCCCCCCCCACCCGATCAGGGAGGCGTCCGTTGTCAGAGTAGCAACCGGAGGGGGAGGGACAAATGGTCTTCCTAGGAAGAGCTGGGGGGAAGAAATCCACCAAAGGAGATGATTCCTGCATGCTTGCGTTATCACAATGGTGTGGGACATCGGAAGTTGGTGGTATGACCATTGTGTGAAGAGCATCCATTGTAAGATTCTCATGTGAAATCTGGCTAATAGAAGTAGAGGGATAGCAGCCGCCATAATCCCCAGTACTTTTAGGACTAACCTGACTTTGATTCTGTTGCTGTGGAAAAGAAGGGAGACTAGTTTGTGTATGTCTGCTATCCTTTGGTCTGTGAGTCTCGCAGACATGTTGACTGTGTCCAGATTTGCGCCTATGAAGGTAATAGCATGACAAGGCAACAAAACAGACTTTTCGCAATTTATTGAGATGCCTAGCTTTCGAAATATGCGAAAAGTATAGTTTCTGGCAAGTAGCAGAAGATGCTTGGTGGGAGCTGTAAGGAGCCAGTCGTCCAAGTATGGAAACACCTGGAATCCTTGACGTCTCAGGTGAGAGGCCACCACTGCCATGCATTTGGTAAACACCCGGGGGGCTGTGGTGAGTCCAAAGGGCAGGGCTCTGAATTGAAAGTGACTGGTTCCCAGCCTGAAGCGGAGGAATCTCCTGGAGCGTCTGTTCATTTTTATGTGATAGTACGCATGCTGGAGGTCTATAGAGCACATCCAGTATTCCTTTCCCAGTAGGGGTAGGATGGATTGCAACGTGACCATCCAAAATCTTGTTTTCTTGACAGACTTGTTCAAGATGCTGAGGTCTAAAATGGGCCTCCAGTCCCCTGTTTTCTTTGGAACCAAAAAGAATTTGGAGTAGATTCCGGATCCTTGCTGGTCTGCTGGCACTGGCTGAATGGCTCTTTTTGCAAGCAACTTTGATATTTCTAACGCTGCTTGATCCCTTTGAGCGGGTGGAACATCTGGAAGGGATTTTTTTGATTGATTTGGAATGCAAAAGAACGGAATGGAATAGCCTTCGGAAATTATGGACTGTACCCACTTGTCTTGAGTTAGGGATCGCCAGGCTTCTGGGTACAGTGATAATCTTCCCCCGACTGCCTCCGAAGATGGACAGTCGGGCAACACCTCAGGGATGCTGGAAGGGCTTATCGGAAAAGGTTTCTTGATTGCCCTGGTTCTGCGGACCCCCCCTGCCTCTAGGGCGACGTCTACCATTATTGTTCCCCCCTCTGCCTCTAGAGGGGAACCGACTCTGTGCGTTAGGCAAAGCCCCTTGAGATTGCTTGCGGAACCACATTTTCCCACTTTTCTGGCCTTTGGGGTAAGGCCTAGAAGGAGTAGAAAAATGGACTCCGACGGCAGAAAGAGTTTTGCCATCCGTCTCGCACCTTGTCAAAGTTTCTTTCACTTGAGGACCAAAAAGGGACGATCCATCAAACGGGGAATTAGTGAAAGACATCTTAAAGGGGTCTGCAAAATTGCATAGCCGCATCCAGGCATGCCGGCGTAAGGCCACACCTGTCCCTGTGGCTCTGCTCGCTCCATCAGCCGCATATGAGAGGAGGCGCATGGAGGAGTTAGCTATAGAATTTAGGGTAGCCAGCTGAGCGTTCATCTTGTCCTGAAAACCCGCGGCCGTAGGATCCTTTAACATCTCACTCGCTTCCTTGATCAAGTCCCTTTGAAGACGAGTGAAATGACAGAGGTAGTTCAGCAAACGCATTGAAAAGGTCGCTGAGGAAAACATCCGCTTCCCATACCTGTCCATAGACCTAGATTCCTTGTTAGGGGGATGGACAGGTACTGAAGGATCAGCTAGTTCCTTCTTAGTGGCAGCAGCTACCACCATAGCATCCACAGAAACTCCCTTAGTCAGAAATTGCTTGTCTGCTGGTGCTGTAATGAACTGTGAAGGTCTCCTGGGGGTTGGGTCCACTGAGTCAGGAGCCGTCCAAGCCTTTTTTGCTACCACCTGCATAAGGGGGTCAAAGGGGGGAGACACCCAGGAGGTGGAAGGGCGAGAGCCGAACACCTCAAGATACACAGATTCATCCTCCGAAGGGTTAAGGGTCGGCCAATTTCCCCTCTGTTTCAAGATCTCCAGAATGTCTGCAAAGGAGACATCTTCAGAAGGGGAACGGGGGGAACCCTCAGAATCCTCTAAATCCGTGTCAGAGGTGACAGACTCAGGTGAGTCTATGTGCTTCCTCTTGCACTTTCTCTTCCTAGGGGGCTCTCCTGCCAATTCAGGAGAGGCCTCGGAAGAGGATGAGATCCCCACAGGGGATTCTTGAGGAGCTGGCTCTCTGCGGTCTGGGATGAGGGAGTGAGTAGACATCACCTGAGGCACTGAAGAGGGAGGGACGGACGGAGCCGACTGTGGAGTTGAACAGGGTTCCAACACACTCCGCATGACCTCGAAAGCACCCCTGTCAGGCAGAGCCAGAGGTCCCCGCTCCTAAAAGCTGAAAACCTCCCTCGGCACCAACAGTGATGGTTCCGAGGCCGATGTCGGAGCCGAACTCACCAGTGCCGAAGCACCGAGAGGGAGAGCGGGGTCGGACAAGGGTCCGATGCCACTGACCCCCTCGGAACCGATGAGGGAAGTCCGGCACCGAGATTCTTCCAAGGAAGAAATCGGAGCCGACGACGGAGCCGAAGACAACTGTATCGGCTCCTACGCTACCACAGTCTCGGGTCCGAAATGCCCCGGCTCCGAACTCAAGGGAGTCGGAGGAGGAACATTTTGAGGAATAGGATTAAGCATCGACTGATGAGTCGGGCTCTGAAGCATTTGGGCCAGTGCCTCGGACTTAAGAAGTCGACTCACTACCCTCTGAAGGTCATGGTCAGACAGTCTCGATGACCTAGAGGAGTGAGATCTATGGCTCCGTTCAGACAGCAAGGGAGATGCTGGAGCCGAATGAACGGAGCCAAGGGACGGTGACCTAGACCGCTTCCTAGATGTCGGTTCCGATAGCCTTATCGGAGCCGACTCAGAGATTTCTAATACCTCGGCTCCAGCCGGAGCCGAGGGAACCACAGGAATAAGAGCTCGAGTCTCATCGGCTCCAGCTGGAGCCGATGTAGTAGCAGACTTCAACGCCTTAGGTGTCGACTCAGATGCTGGAGTCAAAGACCTAGAAGCCTTAGAGGGTTTGCCCGAAGAAACAGTCGGGGGACCCTCAGGTTTAAGCAAGCCCCGTAAGATGAGCTTATTTTTTCTTTCCTGCAGGACTCTAGGGCTGAAGCCATGGCATACAGCACAAGAGTCCTGCAGGTGTAAAGGTCCCAGGCAGTACACACAAGAAGTGTGACCGTCTGTCAGAGACATTTTCTGACAGCACGAGTCACACTTCTTGAAGCCTGAGACCTTCGAATCCTTAGACATTTTAAGGAACAAGTGTAATCACACACAAGCACAAACACACCGATTACACTATACACTAAATAACACTAACTTAAACTAAATAAAATTAGATAGTTTAGTTTTATAAAAGTCCCTACAGAAAAAACACATACACTCCAAAGGGGAATGGGAGGGCCCGAAGGCCTAAGGGAAGAACATATAAGTTCTTGTGGTAAAAAAAGGTGAAGAACAAGGAGGAAGGGATAAAAATCCTTTAAAGTAAGGGGATACTGTATGAAAAAACTAATTTAAAGGGGTTTAGTAAACTTTTTAAACTGTTTTCTACACTAACCTGAAGCCGGTTGAAGCAACACGTCTCAATAGCTGTAGCGGCAAATGAGATCTGAGGTATTACCGCCTAGCATTGTGGGATATAAGGGGAGCCTCGAGCTGGTGGAACCAACTCTCGAGCTTTTAGAGTGGCCGAGTCGGAGCCGAGGTCGGCTCCGAACCCATCCAGCAAGAATGAAGGCGAGATGGACAACTTAACATATTGCATGTTTTATAGTAAAGCATTTTAGTTGTTCTTGTATGTGATAAAGATACTAAAGTAACAGTCGCCTTTTCCTTTTCTCTTTCTTCTTTTTTAGTTTTAAGAAATGTAGGCATTACAATGCAAAAAGACAAACAGGTTAGACAAAAGCAAGTTTAAGTTAATATGCTTTAATCTTGATTTCCTGAGGTGGGGGTGGGGTGAAAAAGTATGCAGATCATAATATATGTAGAGCTGATATGTTTTCTCTTATTTTTGCATAGATGAAAGTCTGGTTTCAGATCCTTTGCTTAATCTAATAACAAGTTTTAAGAAGAAACAAGCAAATAAGAGAACATTGAATATAATGAAAAGCTTTCATTTAGCAATAAATGTTTCAGCTTGTCTTTAGAAGCTTATAGCAGAGGGCTAAATTTTTTCTCTTACGTTTCCACAGAGATAAGCTGAAAGCTGATAATAAGGCAATAAAAAGCCAAAACACTGGCTTCTTCAAAGCTAAAAGTTAATGTATTCTAAAATCATGAAAGTTGTTTTTCACATCTGGGAGGGGAATAATGATTAAAAAGGAACAGACAACAATTAGTGTAAATAGAAGCACAGGCAATAACATTCGTCTTTGCATGGATAACCTCAGTTTTGGGTTATTTAAGGCCTGTGTCTGCAGTTGTCTATTTTGGACAACTGTTCTTATTAGGAGTGTTATACTTCATTATTTGAACATGTATATAGTTTTCTGTGTTTGTATTAAGCTAACAGGTTGTGGAGGTGTTCTTTTTTTTGGAGGTTTTTCATTAAAACAAAAATTCTTGTAAAATGTGACACAGGTTCCAATGCTGATGATAAGAAAAAACTGTATAAAGGAGTGACCTGCCAAACATTAGTTGGCACATGTATCACAAAAGCTGAAACTAGACATTTAAAAAGCTGTTATATATATAATAGATGGGAATAATGATTTATTATCAGAATGGTGATGTTCCATATTATTTTGGAATGTGAATGGTCCCACAGTTATAGACATAAAGGAATAATTATATTATGAAATGCAGAGCGCAAATAGCAGTGTTACAGGAGACACATTTGGAAGGAACTAAGCATGTGAATCTGAAAAAGAAAGGATTTAAGAATGGATATTCAGCAGATTATCATGGACAAAAGAAAAGAGGAGTACATATATTAATTGCTAGAGGAGGTCCCATAGTGATAAAAGAGGGGGGAAAGATAATGGCAGATTTGTGGTAGTAAGGGGTTACTGGAAAGGGATGAGGATTATGCCAGCATGTATTTATATTCCACCTAAACTTCCATTATAAAGATTACAAATGGAGAGTCATAATTAGCTTTCAACAGGGAATATAACTTATAAGTGGGATTGTAATTTGATTTGTAACAATGAGTATGTATCAGGGGGCCTTGAAGGATAAATATAACAAAAGAGGGTAGATTTCTGAAGACATTTATGAAAATATTTGGTATGGAAGACATGAATTCAGTAGTAGGAACTTGGAGAGAATTTACATATTATTCCCCAAAGGTACAATAATTGAGCTAGACTAAACCGAAATTATATTTCATAGGAACATGTGCATTTAATTGAGAACTTAGAGCATCTTCTGTATGGAGACGTGTGAATGGGCGTACCTTCGTTGAAGGTTGTGCATCAGGGCCGGCAACTCGACATGTAAAAATCTACTGCCAACCATTAGTGGACCGGAATTCCGCTGTGGAGACCCCTAACTGGGAAAAGCCGAAAGACATAACAACAAAAGACATTTGATAAAGGCTTCAGATCATGTTCCAGTAATCACTAAGATCAAAGTGCAGGATAATGAAGTACAGATGACACATTGGCACTACCTCACCTACTTGTTAGAAAGAGAGGAATTTAAGGAATGGGTAGTGGAAATTATTTGGCAGTTATTAGGGAAGATAGAAACTACTCCAGAAGTTACAGCTAGTAAGAGGGATAAAATTAAGGTGGAGTTTAAAAATGGGGTAGAAATAAAAGAAAAGGAGGTATGGTTTAAGAAGTAACAAGAATTATTTAGAGGGTCTGACAAATGTTAAAGCATTATAGAATAAGGAGAATCATACAGAACAAGAAGAGGCACAATTGCAAAGTGCTTAAAAGGAAACAAGGGAGTACCGGGACAATATGAATGAGTTTAGAAATATTGCTATTAAGCAACTGTTTTTGATAATAATTCCAGAACACAAAAACATTTGGAACAATGACTTAGACAACAAAAAGCAGAAAGGTTTTTTTGCCAAATATAGGGAGCCTATAACAAGAAAAATAACCAGAGATCATTTAGAGGTATTAGAGGTATTTGGAAATTTTATGAAATTCTATTTAAAGCAAAAAAAACGAGGAAGTTGAGGAAAAGCACAAATGGAAATATTTATGTGAGGACTTAAGTATGTCAAGGTTAGCGGTAGATGAGGCTCAACAATTAACAGTTAAGATAGGAGGAGATTAGATAAAAATGCCAAGTGTAACCAATCCACAGTAAATTCTACAGCAATAGATAGTATTCCAGTGGAAGTTTGGAAGCTAGGAGGGAAGAAAGTGATAAAGATCTGGAAGGTTTTGTTTAACAGTATTTTAGAATGAGGTGAAGCACCAACATCTTGGAAAAAAAGTTTTGGTAGCTGTAATACCTAAAGACATTAAAGACCCATCAGATCCAGTTTCATATAGGCCCATTTAAATTTTAACCCATGATTATAAAGTGTTAAGGTATATAATCGCTAAAGAATGGCAAAGATGTTACCAAAATTGATAGATATAGATCAATGTGATTTTGTGGAAGGAATGCAAACATTTGACATTAAAAGAACAATGATAACCCAGGAGGAAGCAGAATGTATTAAAATACATCTGCTGGTAGTGGATGTTGATTCAGAAAAAAAAAACATTTTGACAGAGTAAGTTGGGATTGTATGAGTAGGGCAATGGAAACATTTGCATTTCCTGATACAATAATAAGGTTAACTAGCAGGATCTATGAGGGATTGGAGGTAAAAATCAAAATGTGAGGCTTCCTCTCTGATAAGTTGTTATATTTAGAACCACTGGCAAAGAAAATAAGGGACTCAGAAATTCAAGGATATAATTGGTATGGTATTCAAGAAAAGTTGGCTTTACATGCAGATGATATTATTTTCTACCTGATAAAACCAGAAAAGTACATCTCAGTGATGTGGATAATCAAAGAGAGTTCAGTTTTTTTCCCCAGGGTATAAAATTAATGAAAATAAAACAAAGTCTATAGCTGCAAAATATGTACACACACATGAATTGGTTAAGCAATACCCATATTTATGGGGACATGATAAAGTGATGTATTCAGGAGAATGTGTTAAAAAAGGATTATGTTATGGCACCTAAGAATATATGGTAAGAGATCAAATAAAAGATAACACAAAAGCTGAGAAAGTGGAATCTCTTGCCTATGGATATTGATAGCAAAATACAAGCAGTTAAATATTTTAGTCCCTTTATTTTTATACACAGGTCAGGCATATTTTTATCAACCAAAGAAGAATTTGTAGATATTAATTAATAAAGAGTTGAAGGATTTTATCTGGGAGAGGAAGAGGGCAAGAGTCAAATGGCATAAACTGATCCTTCCAATAGAACAAGGAGATTCAGGATTTGAATGGATATATTAGAGATTCACAGTTAAGGCTCTTATACATATCACAAGCAGAAAGCTACAATTCAAAGTAGAAATGGATGGTGATGAAGCAGGGGTGAGTATGCTAAGAACTAACCCAATGTGAGACTGGAGAAAGGAGATTCTGCAGATAGGGATAATTCCAGTTAGGGTACACAGGAATATGTAAAAGGGGGCTGAAATTTACTGGAGGAAGCTGATAAAGGAGTCAAGGTATTGGGAACACATACTTAGAGAGGGAAAGGTAACAGAATGGGAAGAGGCCATGAAGGCATTTGGCATTTGACGTCCTTATCAGGAATTGATATCAGAGTATAGGCAAAGAGAAAGGGATGGGGGAATCATAAATGAAAGACCTGCAGTGGTTGAGTTTTTAGTTGAATCAATAACAGAATCTGTTACTAAAAAAGAATAATTAGTAGGGCTTATAAAATACTGCACGATAACTATAGGAATCAATCAGAGGAAATCAGAAAAAATTGGAAAGAACGATTAGATAAGCAATTCACAAAGAAACAATGGGGAAAAAAACATATGCATGGCTCCCAAATATGCAACAAACTCTACAAGATTTAGGATTTTGCCTGGAAGTGTTTGCATAAGTACTTTTATACCCCAAGCAGAAGCCAAATAATGTTTCTTTAGGTGAATGGCAAATGCAGAAAGTGTAATGGGAAAGAAAGAGGTACCTTGGAGCATATGTCCTCAGAGTATAATGAGTTGGCAGACTTTAAAAATTCTCTGCAAAGTACTCTGTCAGGAATACTGGGTGAGCAAATGAGTGTAACTAAGAAAATTATTTTTTTGAGCTGGAACACAGGATCTGAATTGCCTAGACATAGTAAGACTTTGTTAAGTCTAATTCTGGTGGTTGCCAAAAAAGCAATTACTATAAAATGGAAATCAAAGTCTAAACCATCCATACTTGAAGTAGTGAATATTGTGATAGAGATAAAAACAGGAAATGGGATCTTTAGAAAAGGGTAGGAGTGTATTACATAGCAATAAATGGAAATTGTCGGAACAATACATGGGAAACATGTCTTGGAGGAGGAATAAGGTTTAAAGGAATGCAGGAACTGAACAATTTATGTAATGTTGGTTTGATTATATTGTATAGAAGAATATATGTGCTGTATTTGCTTGTAAATGTGAACTTGTTAATATGGTTTTATTAGTTTTATATAAATGTAAGTTTGCCTATGTCAGAAGTGATAATTCATTAAAGAAGTTTTAAAAAAAATCAATGACCCACAAAAATCATGAATAGAGTTTAAAGATTTCTCTTCTATATTTAAAAAGTAATAAAACAACAAAATTTACATTAGTAAGCATTTTCTAAAGGAAACAAAGTCTGAAGCCCACATACCTGGTATTTAATGACTGCAGTCCAAAGCATTTTGCCAGAAAGCCACACATTTTACAGGATACAGTGGGGTTTGTGCATTTTCCCACATAATTGGGTAGACCTACTTGTAATACACTTTAATCTTAGAAGGCTCCTCAATAAAATTCAAGAATTCTATGCTGCCCTTACTCTCTGCTTCCCAGACATAGCCATAATTACTGAAACCTGGCTCAAGCTACATATAAAAACTAAGGAATTACTTCTTTTGGCTATTGTCTCATCAGAAAGGATAGATTATCCAAACATAGGGATGGTATTGCCATAATGTACAAGGACCACCTCAACTTAGTTCAGCTCTCCACCACACCACCTCAGCTTCCTACAGCTGAAATTCTAACAACATGCTTACAATGTAACACCCAGAAATGTATCATGTTAATAGCCATCTATCTCCCCCCCCCCCCAATAACCTCTCACACATCGAAAATATTCTAGAATGGGCATCCTCTTTTTCTCAAGAGATGGTAATACTTGTGATTTTAATCTAAACTGGTTTTCCTGCTCTTCTAACTCGCCTACCAACTTTATCAAACTTTGTGCCTTTACCCAAAATATTTCTCAAACCACACGTATAGACAAGGTCATAAACAAACATTCTGTACTCGACTGTATCTTAACTAATAAATCCAATTACAATTATGACACAGGTTGCATCCCCGATTCTATTAGTGACCACCACCCCACTTACCTTAGCAGAAAACATACACAGATTATAAATAATATTACATATCGATATGTAAGCAATAAAAACAGTTTTCCCCCTCCCTATTTAACAGCCTATTACAAGAATATGACTGGTCACCCCTAAAACCTCTCAAATTGGATCTTGCCGTTCAGTACTTTAATAATGCATTCCTGAAAATCATAAATAATTTTGCTCCTTTCAGGAAAATACGTTTCAAGTCCAAACAACTTCCTTACTTAACCAAACAGACTATCCTCCTATTAAAACAGCGGAACAAAGCCTGGTTCTGCTATCACAAAAACAAAAATAGTGACAATTATGCAACCTACCGACAGCTCAGAAATCAGATGTAGAGGCGGTCCGATACACATTCAAGTAAAATTTAATACCATTTAAACACAAATCAAACAGACATATTTAGCGCTTTCATCTCTCTCAGGAGACTTCATCAGAATACAATTAATGCCATTTCTTCTACCATTTTATATACAAACTTACAAATTAAATCATTAATTGTATCACCAATCAGATTCCATTTGGCAAATGTTCTCATTAACATTTAAAAAAGCATATATTTAAGAACATGTCATGGAATGCTTTAAAAACAACACAAACGAATTAGAATAATCAGTTTATGTATTCCTTACCTTTATATTTATAAAGGTTTTTTTATATTGCTTGCTCCTGTTAGGTGACCCGATGCAGTAGTACATTTAGTTGCTCTTGTCTATTGATATTCACTATATATAGCTTTTTAGCTTCACTCTTCATTATAGAATGTTTTAATTTTTTTATATAAGTTTTACAGGGCATACTATGTATTTGTATTTACCCGCTCTCCTTGTTATTGTTGCCCTTTTAAGTTTCATCGTTGCCCCTTTAAGCAACTTTGCGGCACTTGTGGTGATGTCGTCAACAAGCGCCAGTTACTTTGTTTTAAATGCATTAGGTTTTAATCCTTTCAACTGCTGATGAAGCTTCTGGCTTTCTGGAAGCGAAAACGCTGTTTTGGTCTTTAAATAAATTGCGTTTCTTTTCTTTTACATCGTTCTGGCTGCAGTGGTGTTCCGTCTGTGTTTTCAGTGAGTTTTCTTGTTTTTTATTCAACTCGTTTATATTTATAAATATAATATATTTAAAAACATCTTAAAAATGTTTATTAATTTAAATGGAGTTAAGTTATATTATTAGCCCTTTCTACTAACATGGGTGTAATAGAAACTGTTTCATTCAGCCCTGGTGGAAGCATAGCTGCTAATTCCAGCTGCCAAACAGTTTCTTTCTTCTTTAACAAATTTTTCGAATCCTCCCCTCTGGGGTTCAAATTCACCTTATCCGGTATTCCAAAGGAGAATTTTATAAATGTGGGACAAGAAAGGGAATGCTTGTACAAAGCATTGGTCATCTTTTTTTTATGTCATTTGTGTGCTCATAGATTCTAGTTTTGAAGGCACACTCAGTTCTGCCCACATAAAAATGAGGGCATGTCTCACACAATGCTAAGTAGACCACTCTATTAGTATTTCAATTCCCTCTCTTAAAAAACACTCTGTTTTGTCCACAATTCTCCAATTTCACAACCCCTTCTTTCATAATAAATGAACATTGCCCACAACTTCCACAGGCCCTAGTGCTTTGAATCGTGTTATCCTCCACTTCAATTTTTTGTTCAAATAATCTCTTAATGTTTGGTGTGGTTTTAGTGACAAAAATAGGTTGAATTCTCAATTTTTCAGCCACTTCTTTATTAATTTTAAAAAGATTCCAGTTATGTTTTAAAGCTTCCTGAATTATACCAGTAAGATGGTTATGCTCCAGAACACAGGCTTTACTGTAACTCTTGATAGCTTCCAAATTTACTTCTTCAGTTAAACCTACCCCCAACAGTGGCTGGTACCAAGTCCCCCACTTACTATACACATCATAGATTATCCCATCTCTTATTATAACTATATATAATTATAACTCTTATTATAATTACTATTCAATAGTAACCACCCCTTGGTTCAAAAGAGGAGCATCATCAAGGGACAGGCAATAAGAGTTGCCCAGATGACCTCACATCATGAGGATGTTAGTGAGGAGCTTGATAAAATTGCACACATGTTTTATGAAAGGGAGTATCCTGTACCCTTGGTAGATGGGATAATCTATGATGTGTATAGTAGGTGAGGGACGTGGTACCAGCCACTGTTGGGGGTAGGTTTAACTAAAGAAGTAAATTTGGAAGCTATCAAGAATTACAGTAAATCCTGTGTTCTGGAGCATAATCATCTCACTGGTAGAATTCAGGAAGCTTTAAAACATAACTGGAATATTTTTAAAATTAATAAAGAAGAGGCTAAAAAATTGGGAAGTCAACCTATTTTTGTCACTAAAACTGCACCAAACTTTAAGAGATTATTTGAACAAAAAATTGAAGTGGAGGAAATAACACATTTCAAGGCACTAGGGCCTATGGAAGATGTGGGCAATGTTCATTTATTATGAAAGAAAGGGTTGTGAAATTGAAGAATTCTGGACAAAACAGAGTGTTTTTTAAGAGAGGGAATTGCAATACTAATAGAGTGGTCTACTTAGCATTGTGTGAGACATGCCCTAATTTTTATGTGGGCAGAACTGAGTGTGCCTTCAAAACATGAATCTATGAGCACACAAATGACATAAAAACAAAAAGATGACCAATGCTTTGTACAAGCATTCCCTTTCTTGTCCCACATTTATAAAATTCTCTTTTGGAATACTGGATAAGGTGAATTTGAACGCCAGAGGGGGGATTGGAAAAATTTGTTAAAGAATAAAGAAACTGTTTGGCAGCTGAAATTAGCAGCTGTGCTTCCACCACGGCTGAATGAAACAGTTTCTGTTGCATCCATGTTAATAGAAAAGGCTAATAATATAACTTAAATCCATTTAAATTAATAAACATTTTAAGATGTTTTTACATATATTATATTTATAAATATAAAGGTAGGAAATACATAAATTGATTATTCTATTTTGTTTGTGTTGTTTTTAAAGCATTCCATGACGTTCTTAAAGATATGCTTTTTAAATGTTAATGAAAACATTTGCCAAATGGAATCTGATTGGTGATACAATTAATGATTTAATTTGTAAGTTTGTATATAAAATGGTAGAAGAAATGGCATTAATTGTATTCTGATGAAGTCTCCTGAGAGAGATGAAAGTGCTAAATACATTTGTTTTATTTGTGTTTAAATGGTATTAAATTTTACTTGGATGTGTATCGGACCACCTCTACATCTTTTTTATCAGTTTTTATATTATTTTTTGGTTTCATTAGCTCAGAAATCAGGCCAAAAACCAAATTAGACAGGACAAAAAGACTTGTTTCCAATCATGTCAACAAAAGTTCTAAAACAACCGTCAAAAATTCTGGCAATCAATCAACCTCCTCCTAAACCCAGGAAGACCAACCACTCCACCCCCAACAACTAACAACACTACTGACTGTATTGCTACACAAGTCAGTACCCACTTTATCACCACCATCACCTCATTACTAAATAACAATGCCAATTCCACTCTTTCCTTACCACATCCAACCTCTGACCCCAATGCTCCTTCCTTCTCTGTTAAACCAGTCCCAACTAATCATATACAAAACCTCCTAACCAAAATAAAACCATGTACGTCTGTTACAAATCAGTTACCAGGTGAATTTCTTAAACTTGCCGCTAAATCTATCTCCTATCCTATATCTATTCTTATTAACCACATTATCTCTGAACAGTATGTCCCCCCACTTTGGAAAATATCTCATGTCATTCCCCTTCACAAAGGAGGCCCCTCTACTGACCTTTCTAACTATAGGCCCATAGTTATACTTTCTCCACTTGCTAAATTCTTAGAAAAATGCCTTCAGAAACTAACTTTAGACCACCTTCTAACACATAACCTTCTATCTTCTACTCAGCATGGCTTCTGCCCCAAACATAGTACTAACACTGCCCTATTAAGTTTCACCAATACTGTAAACCACCACAAAAACAATAATCACATTGTCTCTGCCACCTTCCTCGATATGTCAAAAGCTTTTGACACTGTATCCCATCAAATACTCCTAAACAAACTTGCCTTTCTCAATTTCAGCTCCAATACACTTCAATGGTTCCACAGCTACCTCTCCAGCCATAAACAAGCCACCTTATGGGAATATAAACTATCACCCCTTTTGCCCATCACTGTCGGCATCCCACAAGGCTCTATCTTAGGGCCACTTCTCTTTATTATCTTTACCAATGATCTCTATACTGCAGCATCACCTGCCTCTATCATACAATATGCTGATGATGCTTCCCTTATTTGTTCTGCCCCCTCCATAAATGAACTCCAAGTAAAGTCTCAAAGTGCCCTTCATAACATTGAAAAATACCTCTCAGGCCACCAACTGGTTCTAAACCCAAACAAGACCAAACTTACGATATTTTCTAATCCCTCCAATAAAAACCAACAAAAGCATCTCTCTATATTTGCCTCTAATGGTACAAAATTGAATCTGTTGAATATACTAACTGTTAAATAAAATTAAGAATTCAATACACAGGAGGTTCAGATTCAAAAGTTTACTAGTGTACACCAGGAGGCAAAAAACATACAAGTACAGAATTTTGTCTGACATGAAACAGGAAGCACACAATTTTATATAGGTTTAACATTTAAGCTATGCCCACCTTACTGATGTGATATGTCACAGGGCATCTACATCACTTTAGCCTACAATTTTTCATTCATTAAGTCTTGCTGATGCTGTATATTTTTAAAAACTTTTCCTCTAGATACAATACGGCCTTGCTATCCAGCTGGTCAGTCATAATGTCTTTCTGTAAAGTTACTTGTTCAAGGTTTCATATCAGTTCGAATACAATAGCAGCTTCAGTCTTTTAATGCATGTCTTTGTTCTCTGTTACACTTTCTCACACAGCTGCGTGCTATCTTAGTAACACATATACAAGGCCAGATCATTCCAACAGGAAAGAGCAGAAGATTTCATTATTTCACACATTTAATTTCCTGACCCAGCAGATAATCACTTGTGAAAAGCATAAACATTAAAACTTGCTAAGCTAGCATTCTGCCAGGGTCAGAGATCAGCTTTGCTTCAAGCCACACTGCAGTTTCAAAACTACTTCACATTTAGACATGAATTAATTTTACTACTATATGATTAATAGAATAAAATGCATTATATACTACTTTGCTTTTAAACTAACATTTCTCATGTATTCAAATACACATTTTTCTACCATTTCCCCCCTATTAATACTTTTTATTCTATTTTGAAGTATGCATAGTGTCATTTCATCTCCTAGCCTTTTCCACTCTGGATTTTCAGCTAGGTGAGTCATTTAATCTATACTTCAGAAAAAGCGTCATCTGAGATCAGTCTTTCAATTTCAATATCTTGGTAAAAAGTTTCAGTAACAGATACATCAACAAAATCTTTGATTAATCTTTTCATGCAGGGAATTCCACAGCAAACACATGCTCCTATTAGGAGTATACCCACACAAATGGCAATCAGAATATTCATTAGGATGGAACCCCACCCCCCAAATAGATTCTGGAAAAAGTCCGTCAGTGAGTTTGGGCCTGGTTCAGTCATGGCTGATACTTGCTGAATTACCTCTAGGTGGTTATTTATCTCATGACGATTGTCAGGTATATAAGCACAGCATTCTTCTTTGATAAGCGCACACGTACCACCTCTCGCCGCTAGGGTGAAGTCAAGAGCCATCCGATTTTGTAGCACAACAGTTCTCATTGCATTCAGTTCATCAGTCACCAGTTCTAGGGCGGAAAACGTTGCATTACTCATTACTTCGAGAAGTTTCGACAACTTCCTCAACTCCCAGATCAATTTGATTGCTCCATAGGCTGGGAATATTCCTGCCCAGGATATAACACTGTCACTCAAGTCCATATGAGTCAATTCGCTTTTGTCTTTTACTGAATTATGGTCTTTCCAACCAGCATCGATCTTTCCAACTGGATTCACAGGTTTCTTAACTGGACCTTCGGGTTTTCAGGCTGTTTCTCTCACGTTTCGTATCTTACCCAAAGGTAACTCTGCAGTATGTCTTATTGCCGGAACCAAGTAACCCAAAAAACAACTGCCGGACCAATTCTCAGGTAACCATTTATATGCCTTTTTCCCACAAATAAAATAACAGATTTCTACTTTAGTACTAATACGCATCAGCCCTGCATGAAACATTTTCTGATCTATAACTGACAATTGTTTAAACAAAACTGGATTTTTTTTTAATGTCACTCATAGTTGTTTTCAATGAGTTTAAAAACGAGTCATAATTAGTATTGCAAAAAGTATTGCCATTACTATTCTTAATATAACATCCTTAAGATATGGTTATATTACAATTGCTCCAGCCCACCTGGAGAGTGTCATTTTTATAGAAACATACAACTTCTTTTTGTGTGACAGGTAAAAATAAAGCTATTTTGTCCTGTGATCTCACAGTTCCTGTATCAAAAAGTAAATTCTCCCATGTCTCATTTATCCCCAAAGGGACAGCGGACATTATCAGTCCTCCATATGCTGTCGGTATAGCTGTACAAACCCAGCAATTTGAAATGTTCATAGTCTCTGCATACACACGTTTCATGGCTAGGTATGTGTTAAAATTTGGATGCCAGTCTATAGACGTTTCATCACGCCTTCCCACTTTCACTTGTGTGGTTGTGTGTAGGATAAACCACAGCAAGAGGAAAATTGTCACAATTACAGTTAATAAATGTACACTCAACAAAATGATTATGCAACATCTCTGGGGTTGATCTAAACTTCTATTCGCTTTGTTTTTGGCCATCTCGGTCTGGTTGTATATCAGTCACAAAGTTTTTATCAAGTTGAAAGTTCTTTACCGGTTTACAATGCGTCAAATGAATCCAGGACGTCCTCTCGGCCACTCTAACTGCAGTAGGCGTTGCCAACAGAACCTGGTACGGTCCCTCCCACTTTGGACTCGCCCAATTCTTTCTTTTCGTCACTTTCAGCCAGACATATGTCCCAGGAGCCAAGACTGCTTCCACCCGTCTGGTCTGTTCCTTATCTGAAAAAGAGTTAAACTGCAAAACAGATTTATTTGTTAACAGTTTCCTCATATAACTAGCTAATGAACTGTCAGCCTCTTGCTCTGCAGGCATGAGAGCTTTCCACTGAGGCACATAATATGCTCTCCCAAAAACCATTTCAAAGGGAGTCAAACCCTTTACATTTGGAACCGTTCTCATACTCAGCAGTGCTAAAGGCAGACAGTATATCCAGTTCTTTTGGGTTTCCTCAACTAGTTTCCTAAGTTTATTCTTTAGGGTACCATTGTACCTTTCCACCAGTCCTGCTGACTGTGGGTGGTAAGCACAATGGTTCTTTAAGGAGATACCAAAAAATCTCCCAAGCTGGTGAATCGTTTGATTTACAAAATGTGTGGCATTGTCACTATAAATCCTCTCCGGAATGCCAAATCTAGGGATTACTTCTTTTATCAGGGCTTTCGCCACTGTTGCTGCATCCGGGTTTTTGGTTGGAAAAGCTTCTACCCATTTAGAAAACATGTCTACAATAACTAAACAAAACTTTTTCCCTTCACATTTATTCAATTCTATGAAATCCATACAAATAGTAAGGAACGGGTATGGTGGTATAGGGAAACTTCCTTGCTTGGTTTTAAATGCTCCTTGTGCATGATGCTTGTTACAAGTATGACAAGCTGCACAAAATTTTTTTGTGTAGTTTGTGTATCCGTATGTTTGGAATATTCAATTTACTAACTGTACCATCCCCCCTGTTGAGACATGGCACTGCCCATGGCTCAACAAAGCTGCATATCTAAATAAATTAGACGGCAATATCGGTTTTCTTTCTTTGGAAATGTACAGTCCATTCTCAAGAATTGCACCTCGTTTTACCCATTTTTGTTTCTCTGCTTTTGTAGTAAGCATCTGCATTGTTTTTAACGTCTAAATCTAAAATTTCAGAGGGTTGTAATTCCTCATTTAGAAGTAAAGTTTCTGAGTCTGAGGCTGCTTGCTTTGCAGCTGCATCAGCTCGTGCATTGCCTTTCGAAATCTTATCCTGTTGTTTTGTATGAGCTACACATTTACAAATAGCTACTTTGGTAGGTAACTGAATAGATTCTAATAACTCCAAAATAAATTGCGCATTATTAATAGGTTTTCCACTAGATGTTATCATTCCTCCATTTTTCCATTGTTGCGCAAATACATGTACTGTAGAAAAAGCATACTGACTATCAGTATATATGTTCACACTCTTGTTTTTTGCTAAAGTACATGCCCTCGTCAAAGCTATCAATTCTGCTGCTTGTACAGATAAGTTGTGTGGTAAGGATTGAGCTTCTAAAATTTCATTGTCTGTAACTACTGCATACCCCACCAGATTCTTCCCTGTAGGACCCCTTCTGCATGAGCCGTCTACGTAATATGTCACCTCGGCATTATCCAAGGGCATATCTGTAAGATCTTGTCTAGGTAAGGCTAACTGTTCAATTTCCTGCAGGCAGCTGTGTGGTGTGCCCTCCGCAGGAGTTGGAAGTAATGTTGATGGATTCAATGTCGTACATCGTTCAATTGTCATATGAGGTTGGCTCAGCAGTATAGTCATACATGAAAGATGTCTAGCAGGAGAAAGGTATGCCACTTTCTCTTGCAGTAAAATTATTGCAACTGCATGAGGCACTCTCAATGTGAGAGGGTGGAATAACACCACTGAGGCCGAAGCCTGTACTGCCATTGCGGCTGCAACTACTGCTTGTACACAGTGAGGCAAAGATCGCGCCACTGGGTCTAACTGTGATGAATAGTAGGCTATGGGGCGTTGCTTGTCCCCATGTTGTTGTGTCAATACTGACGTCATATACCCTTGCTTACAATCTACGGTCTGAATGAACCGTTTGTGATCATTTGGAAGTCCTAAAACCAATGAAGAAGCTATCAACTGCTTCAACCTGCAGAAAGCCGTTTCTGCTTCGGGTGTCCATTGTAAGATATCTTATGCTGCCATTGGTGTCTTATATATCAAATCAGTCAGTGGAGCAGATTCCAAAGCATAATTTGGTATCCAACTCCGACAAAAATTAGTTGTACCTAAGAAAGACATCATTTCTTTCTTGGTTGTTGGTTTGGGTGCTTGCAAAATTGCTGTTTTTCTTTCCTCATCTAGTATTCTACTTTCATTGGATATTACATATCCTAGGTATCTAACTTGTTTTTTCCAAAGTTGTAACTTACTTTTGTTTACTTTGTGTCCTTGTGTTGCTAAAAATTTCAATAATGCTACAGTATCCTCCCTGCACTGTTGCTGGGTGGGGGCTGCTAGCAAGATGTCATCTACGTAAAGTAGAATTTGACTACCTCCCGGTGGGGTAAACCCTGCCAGGTTGCTAGCCATTTCTTGTGCAAATATTGTCGGGCTCTCACAATATCCCTGTGGTAGTCGAGTATATGTATACCTTTTACCCTGAAATGTAAATGCGAACCAATATTGACTATCAGGATGTATAGGTATTGAAAAGAAAGCATTGCTAATATCTACCACAGAGAAATACTTCTGTTGTGGTTCTAAATCGTTTAACAAGGTATGTGGGTCTGGCACCGTAGGTGCTCTAGGTATTACTGCATTATTTACAGCTTGTAAATCTTGTACCATCCGCCATTCCCCGTTTGCTTTTTTAACAGGAAATAGGGGTGTATTACATGGTGAATCAGGAGATTCTACCAGTACTCCTTCTTTGAGTAATGCTGCTATTATAGGCTTAATTCCTATTTCTGCATCCTTTCTCAAAGGGTATTGTCTTTTCTGTGGTCTAAAATCTGACTTTGGAGTAATTGTGACTGGTCCTGCTGTTTGAATTAGTCCTACATCTGATTTGCCTGTTGACCAAAGAGTTATTGGAATTTCACATAAAGCCTTTTCTTCTTCTTCCAATAAAAATGCTAATCAGCTGTCCTCGCTAGATTGCAAGTGTACAGCTGGATGTGTCTGTGTCAACCAATTCAATTTTTGTTTTTGTATCCCTTGTTCTGACAGTTCTAAATCAGTCTGTTTCTCCCATCTTGTTACTTTTTCTCCTAAATCTGCCCATTTGACACTTTTGTCCTTTGTCAAGTTGACATGTGGTAGCCGATTTGATCTATACAATGCAAGGAATTCTTGAGGTAATGAACAGCTAACTACACTGTTCCCCTCAGTATCCCAGTACAAAGTACGCAAAACCAATCTAGTTGCACGATTTCTAAACAATTCTTGCTCATACTCTCTATCAGGTCCTGGTGTAGTACAGTAGTATAGAGTACAGTGTAACAAATGCTGTCGATCAGTGTCAAGAGAGGGGGCTTTACTGATGGCTAGGTTCATCAGTTCCTCGGTTACTGCCCCTGGACCAGTCGTGACTAGGTCCTGGCTGTACCAATAAAAGGTTTCACCCTCTGATCGCACTACAAAGGTATCCATTTGTCTCTGTGCCTCCATACCTTGTACAGTTGGAACTACTGCTATGCCAAATATCTGCATAAGGTCCCTGCCCAATAGGTTTACTGGACACTTTGCAGAAACAACTATTTTACTTCTCTGGGTCATACCTGAAACAGGGTCAGTTATTGCTATATCATGGGAAAGTGGTTCCCTGTATAGCTGTCCATTTGCAGCTTTTACTAATATATAATCAGGTGATTCGGAATGTTCTGGTAACTTGGAGGGGTGTATCAAAGTCTGTGACGCTCCTGAGTCACACAGGAATTTAACTTCCCTTCCCTCCACCAGAAGTGTAACTTCCGGTTTCGTATCTGCTAAGTAGAGCTCTAAGCTCAATAATGCTAAGTCCAAAATTTCACTTTCTTCATCCTCCATATCTACTTGCACTTCCTCTATTCCCTCTATCACATTTACATTTGCTTTTTGTTTATTAACTTTTCCTGATGATTTCTGACTTTCACTTGATGTATCCTCACTATCATATAGTCAGTCCTCATCTCCCTTATCTTCTGTGATTACCTTTTTGTTTAGCCTACAATCCCTTGCTAGATGTCCCTTCTTCCCGCACTTGAAGCATTCACCTCTCTTTTTCCTTTCTTCAAAATCTTCTGATCGTTTGTCAGACTATTTGTTTCCCTGGGTATTTTTCTTGCCCTTTTTACCTGACTGTAATACAAATACTTCAGCTCCATCTTCAGCAGTGAAGACTTGCGCCTTCTTTTTCTTTTTACTATTAAAATGTCTCTCAGCATGTCTAGCGTATTCGAGTAAGGCTTGTAGCCTCCCGGTTCGATGGTCTATCATATGCTTCGTAATGAAGCTACTAATAGGTGCAATGCAACCTTTCAAAAATGCATTTTTTAATTGTTGTTCATACGGGGAATCATTTGTTTGGTTCTCAGGAACCGACATACCGCTATGATTATTAAAACATTCTAATAATCTAGCATAATATCCATCTATTGTCTCATTTTCCTGTTGTATGCATTGATTAATGCAAGTCCAGTCTGCTCTGGGTTTCCATTTTTCAGAGATTCGGTCTGTCAGACCTTTCACTCTGTTGTCTAATTCTGCGTCACTATGTGGGAGTGGTCTAAGCTCTGCATTACGAGGATTCCAGGTGCCACAAATCATGTGCCAATCCGGACCTATAATTTGTCTTACTACTTTTTCTACTTCTTCCCCATTCAAGTGGTAACTCAACCTCATGCCTTGTAAATCTTCTAAAAATTTTGCAAAATTAACTTTTGGATGGGGAATTCCCTCAGTAGCCTTCCAGATGTCCTCCGGTGTCCATGGTCTATATACTAAGAATGTTGGATCCTGCCCTTCCTGTCCTGCCTGAGGATTTGGAACTTCTATAAGTGGGCATATTTCTTCCTCACTCTCATCCTGTAAATTTCTCTCCGTTTGGTATGATTCTGTGTCCCTATGTGTTTTACGTGTTCGGGACCTAGTTTCAATAGGATCTCTAACAAATGGTTGTGGTCTTGCTGAAACTTCAGGATAACGCGGAGGCGGACCAGCCTGTCCACTCGCTTCATATCCTGAAAAGGGTAAGGGAGGGGGCAAGGGAGGAGGAGGAGCTGTTGCTACTACCAAGTTATTATCCTCTTTGTCTAAAAATAATGTTTTTGAATTTTTAAGCTTCTGTTCTCTACGGTTTGCTTCCTCAATCCACCTGTGTGCTTGAGGAATGCCTAACTGGCGTTGCTTTTTTGCCTGACCTCCCGCATCAGATTTAAGCTGTTTAAGGGGTTTAACTAGTGAAGTTTTATCTAGTTTACCATCAAATTCATATTTATTAACCCATTTTGTATAATACCTAACGTTATCAGAACGTTGTAATTGCATGTATTTTGCGTCTTCGGTTAGGGGCGAATCTCGTGAGGTTTTGGTGCACTGATTACCCATGTCAAAGAAAATGTTACGTAACCCTTTTTTATCACGTGATATCAAGTTCTTAGCTCTTGTTTACAGTTTATCTAGAATAACTGCCTACCTTATTCTGTTACCCTGATCTATGACCAAATATACAGTACTTCCTTTTGTCCCTGATCTGCAAAACAAATCTTGACAACAATATACTGTAACCTAGTCCCTGATCTAAAACAGAAAAAAGGCAAATTCTTCCTACCTGAGCCTACGGTATTGAAAATCGTTCAAGTTCCGCTTTTCGGCCACAGATCAGAAAGTGGCCAGCCTCTTTACACATGACAATTCAGTCGGAGGTCTTTTCACTCAAGAAGAACCATTTCAGTAACTTCTCCTGCGCAGTATTCGACCACCGATACGCTCTGATCTGCGGCTTACCAAGGGAATTCCGTCTGCGAAGGACCAAACTGTTAAATAAAATTAAGAATTCAATACACAGGAGGTTCAGATTCAAAAGTTTACTAGTGTACACCAGGAGGCAAAAAACGTACAAGTATAGAATTTTGTCTGACATGAAACAGGAAGCACACAATTTTATATAGGTTTAACATTTAAGCTATGCCCACCTTACTGACGTGATATGTCACAGGGCATCTACATCACTTTAGCCTACAATTCTTCATTCATTAAGTCTTGCTGATGCTGTATATTTTTAAAAATATTTCCTCTAGATACAATACGGCCTTGCTATCCAGCTGGTCAGTCATAATGTCTTTCTGTAAAGTTACTTGTTCAAGGTTTCATATCAGTTCGAATACAATAGCAGCTTCAGTCTTTTAATGCATGTCTTTGTTCTCTGTTACACTTTCTCACACAGCTGCGTGCTATCTTAGTAACACATATACAAGGCCAGATCATTCCAACAGGAAAGAGCAGAAGATTTCATTATTTTATACATTTAATTTCCTGACCCAGCAGATAATCACTTGTGAAAAGCATAAACATTAAAACTTGCTAAGCTAGCATTCTGCCAGGGTCAGAGATCAGCTTTGCTTCAAGCCACACTGCAGTTTCAAAACTACTTCACATTTAGACATGAATTAATGTTACTACTATATGATTAATAGAATAAAATGCATTATATACTACTTTGCTTTTAAACTAACATTTCTCATGTATTCAAATACACATTTTTCTAACACTAAACTCCTTGGTGTTACCCTAGACTGTAACCTAAACTTTGACAGACATATCGCTTTAACAGTCAGAAAAGTCCATACAAAATTAGGTGCTCTCTACAGGGCTAAACCATATCTTTCAAACCATGCTAGAATCTCTACTGCCAGAACTCACCTCCTTTCCACCCTTCTCTACTGTTCACAAATCTTCACAAACTTTCATAAATCTGATCTAAATAGCCTAAAAGCTTGCTATAATAAAATCACCAAATTTGCTACCAACCTTCCCCATAGAACTCATCATTGTATAGCCCTCCAAAAACTAAGCTGGTTTGAACTCCCAAACTTACTAGCCCTAAACCAACTAATAGTAGTGCACTCCATTATTCATAACCCTGACTATTGCCCAGCCTTATCTAACCTAGTACAAACCTATTCCAACCTTACCTCACCCAGGTCTGCTGATAAAAACTTGCTCAAAGTTATCAAAACCCACAACACTTATGGTGATTCTTTACACAACTATTCCATAGTCAAAACCTGGAATTCCCTTCCCCAACATTATCTATACCTTATACCCATAGCTTCAAACAGATCCTCACAAATTATTTCTCCAGTCACTGGCTATGCTCCTGTACTACCCCTAGCTAAGCTAACACACTTCTCGCCTACTGTGATTTTCTACCTATGTAAATGGATATTGTTTGATTCTATTGTTGTTTATGTTGATATCATATTTGACTTTTCTGGTTTGATGTGTGACTTTTCAACTTGTATGATCTGTGGTGGTGGTGCTGCGGTAGCGTTGTCGCCTCAAAGTAAGACGCTGACCGGTTCGACTCTCAGTTAGAGCGTCTTCTGTGTGGAGACATGCGTGAATGGGCGTACCTTCGTTGAAGGTTGTGCATTAGGGCTGGCAACTCAGCACATAAAAATCAACTGCCAATCATTAGCGGACTGGAGTTACGCTGTGGTGACCCCTAACTGGGAAAAGCCGAAAGACACAACAACAACAACATTAACTTGCTTTTACGCTGTACTATATTATTATGTAAACTTTCATAGTAATCTTTTTATAAATATTGTAAACTTACTTTTTTGGGAGCTTTTCTCCCGGGGTCTCTGCTGAAAATGGTCTTGTTTATAGCCCAGTCAGACACTACCCGGTTACCAAATGCAAATAAATAAATAAGCATATACAGACATAACAACAAACATATACACATTTAGTAACTGCACTGTCAGCATCCAAGATGTTGCCTTATGTAGAACCCACCGTCATGTCAGGCAGTCGTCATTCACCCATACATACAAACACATACACAAACGCGCGCGCGCACACACACACACACACACACACACACACACACACACACACACACACACACACACACACACACACACAAAATACAAAGGCAAACAAACATATACACATTCAGTAACTTCATTGTCTGCATCCAAGATGTTGCCTTATGTAGAACCCAGTGTCATGTCAGGCAGTTGTCATTCATTCATACACACAAACACATACACAAACATGCGCACACACACACACAAACACACACACACACACACACACACACACACACACACACACACACACACATTTTTTCATATACTCATACAGCATCATGTACTTGCTTCAGCAAACTGATCAGAGTGAGTCTGTTCCACTTCACCCAGCTCAAATTTCTACCAATGAAACGTACAGGTGCACATCAGAAACTACCAGCTTATGCTTACATGATTTGTACACTATTATTGGTGCACTTGCACACTGTGAACATATCTGCCATAAATAACACAACACCACCACTCCAAGAAGGTGTTTTCACCGAGACGCTAGAATTAAAATAGTTTTATCTGAAGATTTGTGCTTCATTTGAATCCTGGTTGTTCATATATCTGCCATATATACTATACAACATCCCTTTGCTCTGGCAGTTAGCGCAAAGGATTAAGACAATGAGATGACGAGTTGTTTATGTAGTCAAGAATACAATGCTTAATTCCTTTCACTTTCATTTTTCTTATGTGTGAATCTGAGCAAGTCATTTAACCAGACAGTGCTCCCAAGTCCTCCTTGAAAAGGGACATTTGTGTCCAGTGGGCATACCCAGTAAGTATAAGAATAAAAATAAGCATGTTCTAATAGAGTAGCACACCAAGCCATGTAAGGGACCTTATTAGCAACACTCTGCCCACTGACTACTGCATTTTCTCTGCTCCATAGTTCTGAGCTGTGATGTGGAGAGGTACATTGTTCAGTAAATCACATACTGTGCTGACTACCTATGAGCCCAGCTTATGAGGCACAATCATGCAGTAGCTAATTTTGCTTCCTTACAGGTCTTGGTGCTTTGTCTCATTTCCTGGTTGGGGGTGCTATCTATGTGAGGTTCACTTGATATCCTCTTAGTATCTACATGGGTTTTCACAAGAGTTTCTGGTTTGCAAAGCATCCAAACAAATAAAGACAGACAAATAGATAATCCTGTAAAAATTGCCCAGAGATGTGCCTGTATGATTTATTGCCTTGTGTCCATTGCTTACTGGGGTAGACTACACCTCTCCTACAAAACTGAATTTGATAAAGCTGGTATTAGAAAAGGAATGATTGCTTTAAAATGTTACTAGTCTACTGTTTGATATCATATTAAGCTGTTTCAAAATACTGTATTGTGTGATGCAGTTTTTAAAGAAAACATTTTTTAAAAATCTCGTAAAATATTTCCACACTTGCCTTTTTTTGCATATTTTGTAAAGAACTCGACTGTAGGTAAACAGTGTACTACTTAAACAGGAACAGGTACAGTAGAACCATAGATAACTTTTGGGTCAAATCAGCCTGTCCTTTTTATGAATGTGTTTGTGTGTGTGTGTGTGTAATGCAATGAATAGACTGTGTTGTATTATCTGCCATTAGCTCCCACATTTATACAATTTATGATTTTACTGCTGTATTTCAAACCTTGAAATCCTCTGCTTTTTTTGGTTGTATTGTGAGAATGTTCATTCATGAATGCATCATCATTTGTTTAAAATAAATGTAAGTATAATAAAAAGAAACTCTGAAACCCACATGCCAGTAGACTCCAAAAATATAAGAAAAATCTAACCACAAATGAGTACATGGACAACACCTATTTAAAACATTGAGCATTTTCATGTTTTATTACACATCAGTTATCAGAATACTGAACACATATGTCTTACTAGCTTTTAAGTGCAATTTGGTAGTTACATTTAAAAAAAATATCCGATAAAGAGCAACCAGTAAAAACTTACAACATCTCTGTACCCAAGCAATAATACCCACCAAGGTGCATGTTACTGTGGTAGATGGAGGAGCACTACACCCCTGAAAGAGCATTAATTCCAGAATAACACACACCCTGGAGGGCAATATTGTGCTTAGAGAATGGGCTATCTGTTAGACTGATCTGTATTTTTTTCTTTAAAGGTTGGGTGCCGGTCTGGCAACTTGGCACCATAAAATCCACTGCCAATCATTAGCGGACCGGAGTTCCACTGTGGCGACCCCTAACAGGGAAAAGCTGAAAGAGATTGATTATAATAATTATTATTATTATTATTGTGATGCCCGTGCCCTGGCCCAGCAATCAAGGAGCCTCAGTCCTCACCACTAACACCAGAGAGGGCGTCTCATATATGAGGAAAGGATAACAAATACACACAGTAAAGTGCAATTTGCCTTAAGAGCACACAGAGATCACAGTCAGTCCAGGGCTGGTTGCTCCCTTGCTCCCCAGGTCCCCAATAAGACTCCCCACTGGCACAGCTATAGGGTCCAGAACTTAGCCTAGCTGGGCAAGTTAAAATCTCCAGCACCCTCTCGGTCCAACCAGTGCTTTGTGTCCCAGCCCAAGTAGCTGACATACCCACACTTTGAAATAAGAGTTTACACAACCACACAGACACTTCTGGGGAAGGCTGGCACAGGTACACCAGCTGTGCCCCTTTTACCCAGACTATACGGTGGTAATTACTGCCACCACCCAGCTAATATTTATCACCTACTCAAAGGCCCTTAAAAGGGTGTCCAATTATTACTGTGCAATATTATTATCCAATTGGTAGATGTGACTAAACAGTCTCAAGGCTTATTAGAGTGACTTAGTACAGGATCCTTATATACATGCAATGTACTCTAGAGCTTAACATATCTCTACACAAACCAGCCACAGTTAAAAGGTTTTAAAATATTTAATAATAAATAATTAAAACCACAAGATAATACTTTCTGCTACACAGTCAGTGCTAGTCAAGAGTTCAGAGATCACAGAGAAATACTTAAAATAAATCAGTAGTACAGTTCTGACATAACATAAAAACACTTAGTATAAACTTTCAAATTTTCTAGCTATTGCTAAAAGAAAACACACTTCTAAAATAACTTACTTACACAGAGCATAAAGCAGTGCTGAGTTGGATGTTCCAGACAAAAATGCTTAATGCCTTCTGGTTCTCTCAGTTTAAATTGAAACTGCAGTTCTGATAAAACATGACATCATTTCACACTTTCCTGGTGTTCCCAGACTGACAGAAACTGCATTCACATTTTTTTACACTTAGAACAATAAAGGGCATTCCACATGTAAATTCTGGTCATTAACTTTAGCCTTAAAACAATAGGCAGGAAGCCTTCATCTAGCCCGGCCAGAGCTGACTTTAGATCAAAGCATCACAACATGCTTTTACTGGGTCAGTAGAGAGCACTGTTGCCACATTTTTGTAACAGCATTATTTTCATTTAAGACAACAAGCCTGTGAGTTACATTCATATTTACATATGATAGAATTATGTATAAAATTCTATCTGGCTAGGCTGGCAGCCTTCACCTATCTCTACCAGTTTTCACAATTATTATATTTTTATTTTTATGTAAGATAGTTCCTCCACCTAAACTTTCTAATCTGATGTAGTATATGTAATTGCTGCTGGAAGAAATATTTTATATCCAAAATATAAGTTATACATATAGACACACACACGCGTGCACACACACATACACACACACACACACACACACACACACACACACACACACACACACACACACATGCTCACGCTTGCACGCGCAAGCACACACACATGCACACACACACACACACACACACACACACACACACACACACACACACACACACACACACACACACACAAACCAGTACCCTAGCTAGGGCAGGGTGAGAGGCATAACTGCACCAGTTGCAAAGTGCTGTATGGAGTGCCATCACCTAATCCGATTTCTCTTTAATTTAATACCAGCTTTTAAAAGCTGATAGTGCATTTTCAGTCAAACCTGTGTGCTGTAGTGCTCTGTGTGTGGTCTGAACTGTAGCAACTGCTTGCTAAGCAGTTTGCTACAGTTTAAAAGTAAAAAAAAATCTCTTTTTTTAACTAAACCCTGAGCATTGTAGCACTTTATTCTGGCAGGGTACAAACTGTAGCAACTGTTTACTTCATAGACTCATAGATTCTTACTAGACTAACCACCTTGGGGGCTTTCTAAGCCTAGCCAAGTTTACCAGAAAGAATAATGATGTCCTGTATCCAGATAGGAAACTGAGGGCCAGCCATTTATAAGATACCTCTGTCTACAAAGGACATGGGTGCCAGGCCTGGAGTAAATTTCCTATTCCCCATCCAGCAAGCTAGGATGTGCTTAAACTGGGTAATAGACAAACTCAGCTTCACATGGATGGGAAGCCTGTTCCATGGATGGGACAGTCTCTGGGACATATATCTGTCTCTCCAGCAAGTTCTGTTTAAGTCACATGTGAAATTCAAGTCCCTAGACCTTGAATTTCTGGTACTGTTTTACTTTTCAATATGTAGGAGATTCATAAGTGTGGGATTTGAGGATGCCTTGTAAGCCAGGTATAGATCACTACTTAGCAATCTATAGGAGACTGAGTAGATGAAAAGGGGTTTAAGGTGCTCTGCATAAGGCAGGTTTGTTATGCCTTGTATTATTTTTATAAGGAGCCTCTGAGGTCACGCTAGTTGCTTCATGTGCCTGGTCAGGTACATACCAAAGGAAGCTTTGTACTCTATGACTGGACTGATAAAAGTGGAGTACAGTGGGATAATGACTTCTTTGGACTTAGATGCCATGCCCTTACTTATACGTTGCACAACATAAAAGGATTTCTTCACCACTGTGGCCACATGGTGGTCAAAGGTAAGGCTACTGTCTATGTGCATACCTGAATCCCTGATCACTGGGTCGACTTTTAGAAGCATATTATCAACATGGTAATTAGACAGAATGGTTGACTTTCCAAAGGGTACAATTATGCATTTCATAATATTGAGTTTAAAACCATGGTTTTGGCACCATTTGATAGTCAGAGAAAGATCTTCTTGAAGAATACTGGTGTCTTCAGGGGAGTCGATGACAACCTCCAGCTTGCAATCATCTGCAAACTTAGTCAGCCATAAACCTTCAGCACTTGCTTCCATTTCGCAGAAATAGATGCCAAAAAGGAGCAGGCCCAGTACCAAGCCCTGGGGGCTCCACTAGTGACTAGCCTCTTGATGGAGGTGGCCTCACCTATTCTGACCTCTGGGGTCTTATCAGTGATCCAGCTGGCTATCCAGTTGGTGATAAACAGATTTATACCTAAATGCAAACAACAATAAGGTAAACATTCCCTCCAGTGTAAATACCTCTCGGCTCACGATAATGTAAGCAATAAAAGTCCCAAGTAAAAAAGCTGAGAGATAACCAAGGCGTCTGGATATTTCCATCATAAACTATCCACCAAATAAAATAAAACATTGAAATTGTAAGGATAAAACAAGATCTATATTTATTTCATATACAAATGGTAAGCGCTTTCACTATGGCTTCACCAGACCGAAAAAATTTGAAATATCTCATTAGCCTGCTATATATACATCACATGCTGACACAATTATCCAATTATGATTTTAAAGTGACAAAAATCTTTCTCAATAAAAACAGCTTGGTTAAAAACATTTTTGCACTCAAGTAGCCTTATTGTAAAAATTATTACATAGACATTGCGAGTGTGACCACTAGATCCTAATATTGCCGGTGCACATGAAGATATACATTTAAAAACTACACATAAAAAACAGCGCTAACTAAATCAAGGCGTATAGCAACTTAAATATGTTTGCGCTATCATAGGATACATTTATTCCTTGGTAGCTGCTGAATACCCACATAACTCTCCTTTTGCAGCATCTAGTCATTCTTATGTAAAACAACTTAACTATATTACGCATAAAAATGAAATTCAAATAAACATACTACTAATCTATATATTTAACACTACTTGTTCTACAACTGCTCATTCCATAAAAGACGACATTGTACGTAACATATATATCTATATGCAAATAAAGAATTATCATTTGTACATGCGTCCGATCTAGATATTATACGTGAATCATAAATCTCCCTCCAAGATATTATGCACATATATGTTTAGGATAGATTCATACCATCTACAAGCATTGTAAACTATGAAATTCAGACCTAGTATGGAAAATCATAGTCTATATATCGCCTGAATAAAAAGTGCATGTATAACTAATATTAATTAACATCCAGCTCATATGTCCCCAATAGTCCAAACTAATCAGTAGTGAACTAAATGTACCTAAATAATCATGTATGTCTCATAATTCTCTCCCGCTGCTTATTGCTAGGGATCCTAAACAATGTATAAGACATATATCAAAACTATGAGACAGTAGACTTGAAGTGATAACAGGAGTAATACATATGCTCATAGTATGCAACAAGGAGAGAGAATAATTCCACACAAATAAGAATACCTATGTATTTCACTAATGATACAAAAGGAATAATGGAGATTATTAACAAACACTGGTGTATACTAACAAGTAATGAAGATATTAAACAGTTAGTAGGTGATAAACCCAGGTTTCAATATAAGAATAAACCTAATCTTAAAGTTTCAATATAAGAATAAACCTAATCTTAAAAGCCTTCTATGTTATCCAGTAAAGAAATCAGACCATCAGATTTATACTGGTACCAGTCCTTGTGGAGAATGTAATTTTTGTATACACATTGCCACAGGAGATACTTTTATGCATCCCAACACCAGACAAGCTTTTCATTTCCAAGTTTCTGCCACTTGCAGCACTGAGCAAATAGTATACTTGGCAATATTTCAGGAATTCCAAGCATTCTATGTTGGAAAAACTAATAGAATGCTTCGGACTAGAATAAGGGAACACCTTTATGCCATAAGGATAGGTCATACTACTAATGCTTTAGCTAAACATGTTATTATAGAAGGACCTAAACACACATTCAAATTTATGGTAATGGATAGTATAATTCCCATAGTAAGAGAGGGGAATATTCGTAATAATACTGAGAGAAAAGAAGCCAATTGGATAATGAGATTAAGGGCAGACAAGGCTAAGGGCCTAAATGAAAGGGCCTCTATTAAACCTACACTTAGAGCCAGACATCTGAAAATGGCATAATCATACTTGTAATTGCCTAACAATCCCCATATGAATAGACTATACAGTACTGCCAGAGGGCGAAGCTTTTATTCTTCACATATATAGATTCTGTATTTTAGTATGCATTTTTCGGGGCTTTACATAGTATCCGACCAATCTTCATTGTTGTATACTATGAGCATATGTATTACTCCTGTTATCACTTCAAGTCTACTGTCTCATAGCTTTGATATATGTCTTATACATTGTTTAGGATCCCTAGCAATAAGCAGCGGGAGAGAATTATGAGACGTACATGATTATTTAGGTAAATTTAGTTCACTACTGATTAGTTTGGACTATTGGGGACATATGAGCTGGATGTTAATTAATATTAGTTATGCATGCACTTTTTATTCAGGTGATGTATAGACTATGGTTTTCCATACTAGGTCTGAATTTCATAGTTTACAATGCTTGTAGATGGTATGAATCTATCCTAAACATATATGTGCATAATATCTTGGAGGGAGATTTATGATTCACGTATAATATCTAGATCAGACGCATGTACAAATAATATTTCTTTATTTGCATATATATATATATATATATATATATATATATATATATATGGGTCTACTTGAGTTGACCGAGACGCCAGTTTGCCGACACGCAGAAGACCGAGACCAAACGACCCGAAAACTAAGGTGATAGACAAGGTGAAATCCCGACAGCCAAAAGACCGACATGGGGAACGTGTGAGCACGACTCGGTAAGTGTGCGATAGTGAGGGATTTAGGGTTAGGGAGCGGACAGGTAAGTGTGCGATAGTGAGGGATTTAGGGTTAGGGTGCGGGAAAGGTGAGTGTGCGATAGTGACGGACTTAGGGTTCGGATAAGGTAAGTGTGTGATAGTGACGGAGTGTAGTTTAGGGGCGGGTTAAGTGAGTTAGGGTTAGGGTGCGGGTAGGGTGAATGTGCGATAGTGACAGGCTTTATGTTTTAGGGTGGGTTAAGTGAGTTAGGGTTAGGGTGCAGGTAGGGTCAGTGTGCGATAGTGACGGACTTTAGGTTTAGGGGTGGGTTAAGTGAGTTAGGGTTAGGGTGCGGTTAGGGTAAGTGTGCAGTAGTGTTGGACCTTAGGGTTAGGGTTTGGGTTAAGGTTAGTGGATATGTAGTTGTGTGTAATGTGTAGTTTACGTTTTGTGTGTCGGTGTTTTCGGTCATTTGGTCTCGGTCTTCTGCGTGTCGGCGAAGTGGCGTCTTGGTCACCTAATTGGTCACCTAAAGTAGACCCATATATATATATATATATATATATATATATATATATATATATATATATATATATATATATATATATATATATTATGTACAATGTCGTCTTTTATGGAATGAGCAGTTGTAGAACAAGTAGTGTTAAATATATAGATTAGTAGTATATTTATTTGAATTTCATTTTTATGAGTAATATAGTTAAGTTGTTTTACATAAGAATGACTAACTGCTGCTAAAGGAGAATTATGTAGGTATTCAGCAGCTACCAAGGAATAAATGTATCCTATGATAGTGCAAACATATTTAAGTTGCTATACGCCTTGATTTAGTTAGCGCTGTTTTTTTATGTGTAGTTTTTAAATGTATATCTTCATGTGCACCGGCAATATTAGGATCTAGTGATCACACTCACAATGTCTATGTAATAATTTTTACAATAAGGCTACTTGAGTGCAAAAATGTTTTTCACCTAGCTGTTTTTATTGAGAAAGATTTGTGTCACTTTAAAATCATAATTGGATAATTGTGTCAGCATGTGATGTATATATAGCAGGCTAATGAGATATTTCAAATTCTAACGGTCTGATGAAGCCATAGTAAAGCGCTTACCATTTGTATACGAAATAAATATAGATCTTGTTTTATGTTTACAATTTCAACATTTTATTTTATTCGGTGGATAGTTTATGGTGGAAATATCCAGACACCTTGGTTATCGCTCAGCTTTTTTACTTGGGACTTTTATTGCTTACATTATCGTGAGCCAAGAGGTATTTACACCGGAGGGAATGTTTACCTTATTGTTGTTTGCATTTATTTTCTTCTACATACCCTGTGGTGACATGGCTGAATTAAATGATAATATCGAGTTGGACTATAGACCCAATGGTTCCATGAGACGAGAAGATAACATTGATTCAGCTGTGGAAGTTAATATATCCCAAAGACTTCATATAAGTAACAAGGCAAGTGAAAACAATTTGTGTGCAACTTCAAATAGGGGCGAATGCCTGAAGACGAAACTGTTAACTTGCCTAAAGAGTGATGTTAATTCTTTATTGTTTTGTGAGATTGAAGGAAATGATGACACTGACAGTATTTCTATAGATATGGCTGAACAAATGCAAACAGCGATTCAAAAACTAGAGATCGACTTTCTTAGACTCAAACGTCTTTCTACTCAACGCCAACACTTTGAGGTATGTCTTAAAAGACACATCATACCTAGAGGTTTGCGAATACTAAAAATGCTGACTTACGGCTCAAATATACTGGATGGCATACTTGTCTATGAAAGACGCCTTTTACAACAAAAAAGGAATAAGATCAATAGAGACGTCCAGGATTTCCAACTATCTCAAGTATTTGCCTGGCCAAGGACAGACCCTACACCTAGGTGGGTGCCGAATAGGAACAATGCTGACATTGTTGAACCTCCACATGTACATTCTTGTGTGGAGCAAGCATGCTGTCAAGAACAACTAAGCATGCATACCAGTAATAATTCCACCACATCTGCTCGTATTACATGCACTCATGAACCATCGAACTTGGACGCTAATAGTCAAACTGAGTCATCTGATAATGCTACTGTTACATCTGGCAACATAGCTGGGAACACTACATCTATGGGCGATGGTCAGCATGTCATTAGCCATAACCCTTTGACATGAGCAATTACGCTCCCATCAGTACGCCCTAAAAACAATATCACTGGTAAATCTATAATGAGAACAGATAATGAACAACATCAGGAGATGATTTTTCCACAATTCCCCCTCCCTATTGTTATAGGGAAGGGAGACAAGAGAGACCGCTCTGCAAGTCGAGGATGGCAGAAGTGGAAGCTATCAGGAGACAAATATCCCAGACAAACTTTGAAAAAGATGTGGAACCAGAAGAAAATAACTTGATTCGGAATATTTCCCATAAAACATTGGACAATGATGAAATTAGTGTATTAAACAACGGTTTGACCTTTATTCCCACTACTAGTAGTAGACTGACAGATGTGTTTACTGACATTCAACTATTTACTAGGAATGTGATGTTACGATACCAATATGGTAATGACAGGTATGATAGTCAACAGACCCTGAAAAAATTAAGTGATGATGTTCCACAGAATCATCCTCTGTTAGAGACATTCTATAAAATAGTCGAAGAAGATGTCTATCAGCTATTTTCCTTTGATAAAAAACTTCCTAAAAGAACTTTCAATAATTTAACATATAATGAAAGGAAGGCTTTAGAAAGACTAAGACTAGATGAAAGTATTGTGTTCAGACAAGCAGACAAGGGTGGACCCATCGTAGTGATGGATAAAATACACTATCATACGATTATGAAGAATATGCTTGGAGACAATAAGTTTTATGACACTATTAATAAACAAGAGTTGGATAATATTAAACAGAGATTGTATTGTACAATATCTGAATTAGTGGATAGCCACATTATAGACGTACAGCTAGCAAAATTTCTACAAGTAGAACATTCAGTGATACCAAGCATTCAAGGAATACCTAAAATACATAAAGATAGTACACCCCCCCATGAGGCCCATCGTCTCAGGAGGTGAAAGGAGCACTGAACCACTATCACTATACATTGAGAAATACTTAAGACCAGTTATTGAAAGGAATATATATATCATTAAAGATACAAAGCAATTCCTATTAGATTTATATCAATATTTTAATCAGACACCAATGACATCTAACATGCTGTTTGTTACTTTGGATGTGCAATCTTTATTTACCATCATCCCTAACGATATAGGGGTTGAAGTTATTAAAAAATATCTAATTAAGCACAGTCAATATACAGATCAAAAAAATAGATCTTATTGCTATGTTTTTGGAGGTAATATTGGAAAATAATGTGTTTATTTATGATAACAACATCTACATACAACGTGATGGCGTGGCTATGGACACATCTTGTGCCAATAGCTACACCAACATGTTTTTAGCTATGTGGGAAGAGGAAACATTATTTCAGAATATTCAACATTGTCAACATGTACGATTTCATAGACATTTTGTTGATGACGTCTTCCTTATATGGGAAGGCAGTCAAGAGGAATTAGAGAGATATATTAATGTGATGAATAATATGACCTCCTGTCTAAAATTTACCTCCAAATACTTGGATACCAGCATTGAATACTTAGATGTTGTTGTAGAGAGGGTAATGAATGATCGAGTTAATACTGGTGTCTATAGGAAAGTATGCTATAGAAATGCCCTCTTACACAGATTGAGCATGCATCCCCCTTATATATTTGACAATATAATAAAAGGACAAAGTATGAGAATATCACGACTAAATGTTATGGAGGAAGGATTTCAGCATGAAATCAATAACTTTAAACATAGACTCATTCAACGAGGGTATAAAGAAACAGAGATCAATAAGGGGTTCTGTAACATAGATGAATTAATGTCAAATGAAGCAGCACCATATTTCTCAGACAATGTGGGTTTGTCTAAAAGGAGAGAGAATAATTCCACACAAATAAGAATACCTATGTATTTCACTAATGATAGAGAAGGAATAATGGAGATTATTAACAAACACTGGTGTATACTAACAATTAATGAAGATATTAAACAGTTAGTAGGTAATAAACCCAGGTTACAATATAAGAATAAACCTAATCTTAAAAGCCTTCTATGTTATCTAGTAAAGAAATCAGACCATCAGATTTATACTGGTACCAATCCTTGTGGAGACTGTAATTTTTGTATACACATTGCCACAGGAGATACTTTTATGCATCCCAACACCGGACAAGTTTTTCGTTTCCAAGTTTCTGCCACTTGCAGCACTGAGCACATAGTATACTTGACAATATGTCAGGAATGCCAAGCATTCTATGTTGGAAAAACTAATAGGATGCTTCGGACTAGAATAAGGGAACACCTTTATTCCATAAGGATAGGTCATACTACTAATGCTTTAGCTAAACATGTTATTATAGAAGGACCTAAACACACATTCAAATTTATGGTAATGGATAGTATAATTCCCATAATAAGAGAGGGGAATATTCGTAATAATACTGAGAGAAAAGAAGTCAATTGGATAATGAGATTAAGGGCAGACACGGGTAAGGGCCTAAATGAAAGGGCCTCTATTAAACCTACACCTAGAGCCAGACGTTGGAAAGTGGCATAATCATACTTGTAATTGCCTAACAATCTCCATATGAATAGACTATACAGTACTGCCAGAGGGCGAAGCTTTTATTCTTCACATATATAGATTCTGTATTTTAGTATGCATTTTTCGGGGCTTTACATAGTATCCGACCAATCTTCATTGTTGTATACTATGAGCATATGTATTACTCCTGTTATCACTTCAAGTCTACTGTCTCATAGTTTTGATATATGTCTTATACATTGTTTAGGATCCCTAGCAATAAGCAGCGTGAGAGAATTATGAGACATACATGATTATTTAGGTACATTTCGTTCACTACTGATTAGTCTGGACTATTGGGGACATATGAGCTGGATGTTAATTAATACTAGTTATACATGCACTTTTTATTCAGGCGATGTATAGACTATGATTTTCCATACTAGGTCTGAATTTCATAGTTTATAATGCTTGTAGATGGTATGAATCTATCCTAAACATATATGTGCATAATATGTTAGAGGGAGATTTATGATTCACGTATAATATCTAGATCGGATGCATGTACAAATAATATTTCTTTATTTGCATATATATATATATATATATATATATATATATATATATATATATATATATATTATGTACAATGTCGTCTTTTATGGAATGAGCAGTTGTAGAACAAGTAGTGTTAAATATATAGATTAGTAGTATGTTTATTTGAATTTCATTTTTATGCGTAATATAGTTAAGTTGTTTTACATAAGAATGACTAGCTGCAGCAAAAGGAGAATTATGTAGGTATTCAGCAGCTGCCAAGGAATAAATGTATCCTATGATAGCGCAAACATATTTAAGTTTCTATATGCCTTGATTTAGTTAGCGCTGTTTTTTTATGTGTAGTTTTTAAATGTATATCTTCATGTGCACCAGCAATATTAGGATCTAGTGATCACACTCGCAATGTCTATGTAATAATTTTTACAATAAGGCTACTTGAGTGCAAAAATGTTTTTAACCAAGCTGTTTTTATTGAGAAAGATTTGTGTCACTTTAAAATCATAATTGGATAATTGTGTCAACATGTGATGTATATATAGCAGGCTAATGAGATATTTCAAATTTTAACGGTCTGATGAAGCCATAGTGAAAGCAGTTACCATTTGTATACAAAATAAATATAGATCTTGTTTTATCCTTACAATTTCAATGTTTTATTTTATTCGGTGGATAGTTTATGGTGGAAATATCCAGACGCCTTGGTTATCTCTCAGCTTTTTTACTTGAGATTTATACCTAAACTAATGAGCTTGTCTATAATGCTTGAGTGGGTTATTGTATCAAATGCCTTGGCCAGGTTGAGGTACCTTCATCCACTGCTTTAGTGACCTCTCAAAAAAGTCCACCATATTTAATAGGCATGACCTTCCTTTAACAAAGCCAAACGGTGATGGGTCCAGCATTTGCACGTTACCTATATCCTCATTTATCATGTTCATGATGATTATTTCTATGGCTTTACATATGAGGCTTGTAGGACTTATGGGGGGATTTGAGCTGAACCTGTCAGCCAAAAGGTTGGCAATGGCCTCTGGCTCTCTGTGGGTGATGCCATTTACAGTAAGTTCTGCACATAGCTGTGTAGTTCATCTGAGGTTTCAAACATAGCTGTAGAAAACTTTGTGGTTATCCTTTGCCTGAGAAGCTATTTTTTCCTTCAAATTTAGATGTTGAAGTATTAATTAACCTTCTTTGAGCCTATTGTCCATTGCTTTGGTTTTGTTGATGATGGGTTTCATTTTCTCATCAGTAATCAAAAATTGGACTATGGTGGTCTTGAGGTTGGACATTACCTCACATTGCCAGGTTCAAGGATAAAAAGCAGCAAAAACTCCTAATAGACATGGCATGGGATAACAACCCACTAAATAAACAGATGCAAACAAGAAAGGCAATCCAACTTAAAAACAAACAATATGAATGGACCACCACCACCTCAACAACCACCACCCCACGACAATATCCTGGACCAGACTAGAATGAACAAGAATCTAGCCTAGTGCTTTACTCCAACCAGGAGCATCCAAAAACAACTGAGATGGTTTCAGGTAAGCCAAGTATCCCCAAGGCTAGACCCCCATTACATAGGACCATGGGGTATGCTGGAACCTCCAACAACCGTGGAGACTTGCACAAAGACCCTACGACCCCACCACTCAAAGGAAAACTGGCTGCAAATGTCTCGTCCACCTTTCTGAAGAAATAATAAAGAGCTACTGGGACCGAGCATATGGCATTTGGTGATGTTTTTCCTAACTCAGGACCTACTGTAATTATTTTCTTTCTGTTGTGGGATTTTCCACCACAGAAAAGAATCTTCACTGGTGCTAGTGAGAAATCAACTGGAAACATCAGAAACTGAGACATACAAAATACCATAAGGTTTAACTTGAAGACTATATTCAAGACCTTGAAGATAACCAGTCGTAACTTATTTATCCAAACTGTTATGGTTACAGTTAATAAATTGACCAGATACCTACAAATCCAAAAAAGCTATTTTCATGGTTCCAAAATCAAAATCTTGCATTTGGTACATTTTGATGTTTGAATCTATCTAAATACAAGCTCACAGAGTGATAGTTATTATCCCTGACCACTGGTCAAAGGCCTGTTTCTTCTCATGCTAGACATAAGGAAATAGTGGTGTATTCCCATGCCATTGATGTATAATAGGACTAGTGTCAGTCACTGTCATATTATATACCCTCTGCAACAGGATTGTTTCTTTTATTTCTTGAATGACCCTCATCTGCATGTGTCTCAGAGCTTCTTTTGCTGTATACTAAGGATTAATACAGCTGCAAAAAAAAAAAAAGCTAAATTGCAGGCCTTTGTTCAACATATATTTTTGTAGTTCAAGATGTATTGACAATCCCCTCCTCTTACTGTGGTAAATGTCTTGCTACCTTACAAGAATTACAAGAAAAAAATGTTTTCTAACTTTTCTCTAAATGTGACAGACACCTTTGATATTACATGTAACCAATCTTAAAATGTAAAGTAGTATGATCAACAAAAAAAATTAAACCACCAAGTGAATAATCCAAACACAACCACACACCACTAACCACGTAGGCAAATGGAAAAGGTGAATACACACTGCACTTTATTGTGATAAAATCCAGTAGTTAAGCACTTTCATCCTGTGAGGGACTTCATCTGAACTACTGTGAATATAAAATACCATCATTAAATACACAATTAATTACACAATTACATTACACAATTAATTACACAATTGCTGGTATGAACCTGACCTTGAGTAGCATACTACCTTCACCTAGAATGATACCACAATACAAAGACAAAATTATCAATTTCAACAATTAGCTAAGCTTCTGGTGTCATTCTAAGGGGATCCAGTGTTTGTCTGCCTGGGATAACATGATAGACAAGCCTCACTGTTTTGCCAGAGATGGGTTGCACCTGTCACCCCTAGGTTTTTGAATACTGGCCAAGGCTCTTGCCATCCCCATAGTGCCTTTTTTAGGCAAGGCTCAAAGGACAAACCAACCACTGTAACCAGCATAGGTAACCAAAAACTAAGGGTAATGCTACTCAATGCCAGAAGTCTCAACCTCAAAATGAACACACTCGAGGCTCTCCTCAGCATGGAGAAAATCAATTGTGCAGTGACGAAAACCTGGATCAAGGCTCAAGAGAGCACCCCAGCACTGCCAGGTTACAATTCATATCATACTTTCTGGCCTCAGTTACCGGATCGCAGTACAAAGGGCGGAGGTGTATCCATATTCATCAAGGATACCCATATCTCCAGGTTAGTAGCACAGCACGATGCCCCAGAGATCATCCATGCGCAACTATCAGCAGGCAAAACCACATTTCAAGTCGTAGCCGGTTATAGATCGCCCACCATGTCCCAAGATGCTCACTCTGCATTCCTTGAGACATTGGAAAATATAAAGGTCCTACCCAACACCATAATCTTTGGTGATTTCAACTACCCTGGTATAGACTGGGTGAACTACCAATGTTCCAACTCCTATGCTCAGCGATTCACAGAATTTATAAATTCAAATGCCCTTGAACAACTAGTATGTTCCTCCACTAGAGGGGACAACATATTGGATTTAATCATCACAAATGCGGGCGCCCATTGTACCACACCCGTTATCACTCCCTCCTTGGTCAGATCCGACCACAAACTGATAACCCTGGACATCCTCACCCCTCCACCTCTCCCAGTCAAAGAAACCATAGTCAAAAACCTTTCCAAAGCAAACTTCAAACTACTTGCATCCGAAGTGGAAAGCTTCACTATTCCCTTGCAGAAGGATAATGATATCCAGGATGCGGAATCCTACACCAAGGCACTTTATATGCATCTTCAGGATTGCATGGATCATGCTATCCCAAATAAAACCAAGACTCCTTCCTCAAGCAAGAAGAAACCAGTCTGGTGGACCCCGGCCATAAGCAAACTTTACAATAAAAGGAGGAGACTTATACAAAAAAAGGCCAAATCTCAAGTAGAAAAATCATGGCAATGCTCAGATCTGTTCTGAGCTAGTACAAAATGGAACAAAATACACTGACCCTTCTGACATTGCCAATATCTTGGCTGACGGGTTCAGTGCAAACCCCCCCCCACCACCACCACCACCTACAGGGCCTATTACCATTCCAGGGGATTGCGTAAGTCCAATTATTACTGATACGTTGGTTAACAAGGCTCTGTCTAAAGCTAAAAACACTGCCTCCGTGGGACCAGATGGTGTCCCAGGCTGTGTCATAAGTGAGCTCCAAAAGGAATTAACCCTGCATCTTAATACCCTGTTCAGTCTCAGCCTCTCCACAGGATATGTGCCCATAGAATGGCGCACGGCAACGGTGGTCCCGCTACACAAGGGTGGGGCCACAACTGACCCTGGGAACTACCGACCAATAAGCCTGACCAGTCTGATCTGTAAGGCTATGGAGCGAATCATTATGGAACTCATAAATGGAGAGATTGGTAACCTCCAGTCGCTGGACCCCACACAGTTCGGCTTCGTCAAGGGCAAATCATGCCTCCTGAACCTGGTGGATTTCTTTGAGACAGTTATTCAGGCTATAGATAAGGGTAAGGAGGTACACACAGCTTACCTTGACCTTGCTAAAGCATTTGACACCATTCTCCATTCAGGTATTATTGATAAGCTCACCAGCCTGGGCATAAACCCTTACGTCACAAGATGGATCGCAAACTGGCTCTCAGACAGATCCCATAAAGTAAGAGTAGCGGGATCTATGTCCAAATCCAGACCAGTAACGAGTGGCGTGCCTCAGGGCTCTGTCCTGGGGCCCCTCCTGTTTGCATATACTTCTCAGAATTACAGGCAAGCACGGAAGAGCTGTGTCTGACTAAGTTTGCGGATGACTACAAACTGGGTACTATAATAGAGTCCCCGGCCGACATGGAGATCCTCCAGAAGGGCCTAAATGAGACTGATGCATGATGTCAAAGCCATGGTCTCAAGCTAAATGCAACAAAATACGTAGTAATCCCCTTTGGAAAAAACAGAGTACCAGCAAACTACAACATAGGAGGTAATCCCCTGAAATCTGAAGAAGAAATAAGGGATCTAGGGACCCAAGTAGATAGTCAGCTTTCCTTTGATAACCATGTTGCCAAAGTGGTTAGAAAATCCTTCTATGTGACCCATCTGATCACGAAAGGGTTTGCGTCAAGATCTAAGGATGTAATGGTGCCCCTCTACTCTTCCCTCATCAGACCCATTATTGAGTACAATGCACCAATTGGAATGTACCTGGCTAGACATCTCCAGCAGCTGGAGAGACCACAGAGGTACCTAACCAAGAGGATTACTGGCCTCAAACAGTTGCCCTATGCAGCATGATTGAAAAATCTAAGACTGTTCTCTGTTGCATACTGCTTTCTCAGAGGCGATCTCTGTCTAACGTACAGAGCCATGTCCAACCCAGAATTGTTGAACATGCTCCATCTTAGCAAAACCAAATCTACTCGAGCTACACACTCTAGGGATATAAACCTCAACACAACAATGAATAGAACATGCTGGAGGGATAGATTCCCTTCGCAGAGACTTCCCTTACTATGAAACAGGGTCCTGATCTACATAAGACAGAGCCCCTCACTATCACTCTTCAAGAGGAACCTTGATGAGTGGATGGGTAACAGAAAGTTCACACTGGGGATCACACCAACAGCACTACTAGATAGGGGCCAAGTGTACTAGCTGCTAGTACAAGGGTCTAGGGAACTACTAAAGGGGCAGTGAATATCGCACAACGTGGCTGGGATAATATATGCCTTCGGGCAGATAGCCCAGTACCAACCTATGAACCTATGAACCTATAAAAATCACTTGACCATTGAATCAATTCAAAAATTTAAAGGCAACTATCCTAAAAGGACTTTTGGTATAACTTTTTTTTTTAAGAACACAAATCGCCACGTGCAAGTAAATATTATTATTTGCGTAGAAAAATTAAAACACACTTGTGTATAAAACTCTTATAATACTTCAACAATCTAAGCTCTTGAGATTAAGAACAGAAGCAACAGAGCAGGTTTCATTTAAACCTGGAAATACTAGTGCAGTTAGACTAAGCTGCCATAAAAGTTCCCTAGCTAAAAGATGATCCTCAATTACCCTGCCTCTAACATCCCTTATTAACTGTTCCACTACAATATACCTAAAAAAATGGGAGGGACGTCCCTTTATATATCTATAAAGTGTATTAGTTTCTTTGCATTTACTAATGTCCCTCTCATGCTCATAAATTATATCCCTCACTCTCCTAATGGTTTTCCTGATGTAAAAGGCAGGGCAAAAAATAAAGTTTAAAGCGTAGCATTTCAATACTGTGTTGCTGCCTATGTAAAGTTGCCAAAAGAGGTGACAACTGCCCTTGAACTATTGACTAATCTAATTGCTCTGCTCTGCTATGAAAGTCATGGCTACACTGAAAACAGCTGTGAATCGGTGTAAGCTCTTTTCACCTCTGCATTAAAGACAGTGGAAAACAGTTTCCATACTTCTCTGTCTTCTTTTACAGCAGTTGCTGAGGTCCTGACATCAGCAAAACTAATTACCTGTATAAGATTGTCAGTAGTACTGACTACAAATTCGTCTGTGTTTGTGGTATGTCATGCAAGTGTAGACAAATTCATCTGCAAAGTATGTGAGAAGGTAAGCTAAGCTTAAAAAATGTGGGTGGTCATTCCCCTCCTTTGATTCCAAGGCAAGGAAATGAAAGTTTTATAAAGTACAAGCAAGTTTCTGGTACTTACAAAACACTGGAAAATATTGCAGGGAGAAAAGCAACCTAAGAGTTGAGTTAAACTGTGGGAGAAGGTGGAGTTTTCCTTTAATAAAGTCATGCAAAGCATGGCAACTCTCACCCTCTACTGTCTATGAGTTTCCTGCATAGTATTGCTTGTCCATTGTTTTTTTGTGGTAAATAATTGTGGATTAAACTCAGTCAATAATGTCATAACTCTAAATTTAAAACGATCAGTGCTAACGGACTGCGCATCGCAGTCAGAGACATCTCTCTCTCTCTCTCTCTCTCACACTCTCTTTCTCTTATGTAAGGTATTAAATGTCTACAAACACACATACCATACACACATCAAGAAACACTCACAGACACACAGTGTCTCATATAGATATTTAAGAGGAGACTTTATTCAGGTATACAGGACATTTAGGGACAACTACCTCTAGGAATGTTTGGGGTTATCAAAAAGTAGTAAAAAATCATCAGACAACCTATGTAGAAGATTCTATAGGAATGAGAAGTGTACTAATTGGTTCTCTGAGATAGCAGCTGATGCAAGGAATAGACTACCAAATTACATTAAAGCAAGCACTAGTTTAGATATTTTAAGAACAATCTGGACACTATTATGGGAACAACTATTTTGGTACATTGTCAGGCTAGAAGGGCATTAATACCTATGCTTAAAATATTTGTATTTATGTATGTATGTACCTATATAAAGAAACACAGACATGTTCAAAATCATAGATAGCCAGACATAAAAAGCCACATATACATAGATAGAAACAAATACAAATACACTCAAAGTCAAAGTCAAAGTAAACTTTATTGTCATTCAGAAATCACACAAGTGCAAAAACTGAATGAAATTCCATGTCTCCAAACTCAATGTGCAGACATCATATAGACTATTTTCACAGACATTTACATATGTAACGCCTCACTATTACATCACAGACATGCAGGTAGACATAATATTGCACATAATGAGAACACATTTTAGCACTTTTCGAACTGAACACTTACATGCATGAGACTTTAGTATTGCACAGCTACTTGGTTAAGACATTGCATTGATCCTTGCACAGAAAGAGACATTTGAGTATTGCACTGTGAACATTAGGGTATTGCACTATTGTTCATTTCTGAATTTGCATGTATTGCACTGAAAGAAGAGATTTAACATCAAGTTTGCTGAGTAAACAGATTCGCATATGTCTCTTTGAGGGTAAGTGAAAGAAAAAAATGGCATGGCAAATCTATTTTCCACATCTTCCCCCAAAAAATGCAAAGCATAGCAATATTTCCTTTCTTACTATTCCTGATTTTGCTAATTAGTTTCCCAGATAAATCAATATGAAGTAATGGATTAAATTCAGCCAATAAGGCCAGAATTTTATGACTCACACTTGAAAAAAAAAGTTCATAATGGGGCTACATGTTGTAGTCAGTGATCTCTCTCTTTCTCTCTCTCTCTCACATGCACACAAGCAGACACATACATGCACGCGCACACACATTGACATAAAGAAGCATACCTAGTTCAACCAGCACCCTGTGATGGTACTATAAACCTGCACTCTGTGCTGGTACTATGAACCTGCACTCCACCCCTCAGCTCTTCAATTCAAGAGCAAAATAAAAGCACATCACTGTTATAAGCCTATATATGCAAGTGATCAGCTTATTACAGTTAGATATATGACCCTCTCCCTCGGCTTTTCCACTGAAGCACAAAAAAAAGGTTGTTTCTTCTACTGGCACACCAAACAGGTGGCCAGCTACATGACACACCCCAGCTCCTACCCCAGTCATTTAGGTCCCATTTCTGTGCCCAGCCCCCCAACCCTCCTTTAACATATTTTATTAAAAAAGTAATAATAATAACTTCTTAAATGGAAGCAAACTGTTTGCTCAAATATAGCAAAGGGCTGCTGCGGTTTATATCCCGCCTGCATAGAGCTCTAAGGCACTCATGTTTTAGTTTAAAAAAATAATTTCTACATTTTAAACTGAGGCAAACTGCTTATTTCAAATGTAGCAAACAGCTGCTACAGTTTATACCCTGCCTCTAAGGAACACCAAGGCATTCATATTTTAGATTAAAAAATTCTTCTGTTTAAACTGTAGCAAACTGCTTGCTACAAATGTAGCAAAGAGTTGCTGTAGTTTACACCCTGCCTGCATGGAACACTACAGCTCTCAAGTTTTAGTTATTTTTTTTGTTTTTCTTTTAAACTGTAGCAACTGTAGTTGCTACAGTTTAGACCACACACACAGGGCTACAGCATTTAGGTTTGGCTGCAAATGCAATACCAGCTTTTAAAAGATGGTATTGCATTAGAGAATGAATGAACAGGATTGGCTGATTGCACTTTGTGCCCAGGACAGTTGCCTCTCTCACCCCACCCTAGCTATGCTACTGTTTTAGTCATTATCATTATTATTACTACTACTATTACCCTCTTTGGTACAGACATCTGAGAAGGTTGCATTCAGTGTAGCTATAATTGCAGGGTTTGGGAATGTCTGTGGATAAAATTGACTGACCTTGCTGAGATGATATGTTAAAAAGCCATTAGTCTATCTTTGCAGGATTAGTGCCCATTTGCGTAAAGTAAATTGGAATACTTTACTGTGGCCATTTGTATCATAATCAGACACGATTTATTGGTCTTAATTGTTGAGTACAGACATTGCATTATAATGACATCTGTTTGAGTGGCCTTATATGGTTGAAATTTGCAGAAATGGGTACTGTTGTTATTATTGGTTCATACACTTTGTTTCACTGCTTACCATAAAAAAATATTCAAAACTACAACTTTAAAATGCACTGTAACCAGTGCAGTTGTATTAAACAAGTAATATACTTTAAAACATCAGGAACATGAAACAAAGAACACATGCATTTAGGCTTGGTCCTAAAAATGTATGCAGTGGGCCCATGGTTTGAAAACATCATTGGAACCACGTTACACATAATCTGCCACTGGCCAGATGCATTGTCAATCAATGTGAGTTTCAATGCATTTTCAATAAATGTGAGCTTAAAGAGAAGAAATGTTTACTGCTCCTCATGCTAAGTCTGACTTCAAGAGAAGCTTACTGTTGCTCATGCTAAGTATGTTTTTAATATTCAATTGTTTTGTTTAATAAATGGCCATCGGTGTTTATTTGATTTTTTTTTTAAATTAAATCCACAACTTTGCAATAATTGCAAAAGTAAAGAAGAAAATAATATGCACACTGACAGTTTTGAACAGTGGTTGTGTTAATGTGGGGAGAGCTAAGTAATGAGACACTGGAATGGCTGTGGGGGACCTAGTCCATTACCCTGCCTAGTGCCCCATTTGGCCATGATCTGGATATGATCTGAAGAGTGCACGTGTGTCTGTGAAACTGGACATTAAATACTTACATAACTTATATTTTGGATGTAAAATATTTCCACCAACAATTAAAAATAAGTTATGTACCTACCATAACATTCCATGTTAGTTGTCTTCATCTCGCCTTCTTTCTTGCTGGTTGGGATCGGAGCAGATCCTCGGCTCCGACTTGGCCATCTTCTATAGCTCGACAGCTGTTTACTGGCTCGAGGCTACCCCTTATCCCATGATGCCTAGCGCTAGCTACCCAGATCTCGTTTGTAATAGCTAACCCCAGACATAGCCAGAGAATCAACCTGTCCAAACAAACAGGTTGAGCATACTTGTCATACTCTCTAAGTCAGTAGAGGAAACAAACCAGAGAACACTCAGCCAGTGAAACCAAAACTCCTCTCGATCCAATAGGACAGGGGGATGGAGGGTGGGAAGCAAGAAAGAAGGCGAGATAAAGACAACTAACATGGAACATTATGGTAGGTACATAACTTCTTTATGTTAAGTTGTCTATCTTGCCTTCATTCTTGCTGGTTGGGACAACATCCCTAGCACCTACAATCCTGGGTGGCTCATTGGAACAGACTCTTCAGAACAGTGGAACCAAAGTCAGATCTGCTCCTGGAGACCATATCTAGCTTGTAATGAGAAATAAAGGTATGAGGATTTGCCCACGTAGCAGCTGCACAGAGAGAATCCATGGGCAACCTAGATTGGAAGGCTACAGAGGTGGCCAACGCCCTAGTAGAATGACCTTTTGGTTTTTATAGGCAACTCTTTGTTTCTCAATTGATAAATGAAAGTAATAATGTGAGACAACCACCTGGATAAGGTCACTTTGGAAACTGGGAGACCTTGTTTGCCCAGAGCATAGGAAAGGAATAGTTGGTCTGACTTCCTTATATCCTTCGCCCTATGCAGGTAAAAACGCAGTTGTCTATGAACATCCAGTTGATGTAATTTGTATTCTGCCTTGTTGGTGTGGTTGGGAAAATACACAGGTTGGTCTATAGATTGGTTTAAATTATTCTCTGAGCAGACCTTCGGAAGGAAAGAGGGATTAGTCCTCAGAGCAACCCTGTCCTTATGAAAAACTAAGTATGGAGGATGGACACATAATGCCTGAAGTTCAGAGACGCATCTGGCTGAAGTAATAGCTACCAGAAAGAGAGTTTTCCAAGATAGAAACTTAATGGAGCAGGACGATGCAGGTTCAAAAGGGGGCAAAATTAAAGAGGTTAGTACCAAATTTAGGTCACAAGGAGGAGGGGGATCTCTCACTGGGGGTTTAAGGAGAGTAGTCCCTCTTAGAAAAGCTTTACATAGCTTATGAGACATGATGTTTGCATTAGAGAAACCAACATGAAAGTTTGAAATGGCCGCTAATTGAACCCTGACTGTAGCAGAAGCAGACCCAGAATGAAAAAGTTCTGCTAGGAACTCCAAGATTTTGTGGACTGGGGCTGAAAGGGGATCTATGTTCCTAGCCACTGCCCAACAAGAAAAATGTTTCCATTTGCTAGCATAAGTCCTTCTAGTGGCGGACTTGTGCGAGGAGACAAGAATTTCACGTACGGCCGGGGAAATGATGGGAAGCCTGGCTAAGGTTGGATGTGGAGAAACCAAGCTGTGAGCTGGAGTGTTTGGAGGGATTGATGCAGCCCGCCTGATTGATGAATCAGTAGGTCTGGAATCGGATCCAGAGTCCAGGGCTGATCAAGAAGGTAATGGTGCAGGAACGGAAACCATATCTGTCGAGGCCAGTAGGAGGCAATGAGGATCATTTTGCAACCCAACAATATTGCTTTCTGTATGAGTATCGGTATCAGGGGAAACGGAGGGAAGGCATAAAGAAGTCCCTGGGGCCAATCGTGGACTAGAGTGTCTCTGGGTGTGTGACTTGGAAGCAGAAGAAGGGAGAAGTAGCTTCTGCATTTGTTGTTGAAGTGGGTAGCAAAAAGATCGCAGCAAGGCTGTCCCCATTTGCGGAAGATCAGATTCGCAACTACCTGATTCAGAGACCACTCGTGAGGCATGAGAATAGCTCTGCTGAGCCTGTCCGCTATGTTGTTGGACGTCCCAGGGATGTGCATCACAATCAGAAATCGTTGGGAGGAAATCACCCACTGCCAGAGTCTGAGTGCTTCTCGACATAGGGGGTAGGACCTGGTTCCACCCTGCTTGTTGATGTACCACACCACTGACATGTTGTCCGTTTGAATTGCAATGGTCTCAGAAGGGAGAGAGCCCTGAAGAGCTTGCAATGCTAGGAGCCCAGCTCTCATTTCTAGGATGTTTATATGCAGATGGTACTCGTGAGGCTGCCAAGTGCCTTGGACTGTCCTGCCCTGATAATGCCCCCCACCACCCGATCAGGGAGGCGTCTGTGGTCACTGTGGCAACTGGAGGGGGCTGAATGGAGGGTCTACCCTGAATCACTAGTGGGGATACCATCCACCAGGAAAGGTGCCTTTTGCATGCTTCTGTAATCATGATCATGTGAGACATGGGCAGCTGTTGGAAAGACCACTGTGTGAACAGAAGCCACTGAAGGATCCTCATGTGAAAGCAGGCCAGTGGGATTAGAAGAATTGCCGCTGCCATGGAACCCAGAGTTTGAAGGACGAACCTGACTTGGATCCTTTTGCTCTGCATTAGAATTTGTACTTGCTGGCAAATTAAAGATAACCCTGTCTGGCAGAAGCCTTGCAGACATGATCCTTGTGTCTAAGTCTGCTCCTATATAGGTGATAGATTGACAAGGCAACAAGGCAGATTTTTCGAAGTTTATTTTGATGCCTAGCTGGGAGCAGATTGTGATTGTGTAGTCTCTGGCTTGCAGAAGTTGATGCCTGGTAGTAGTAGTGAGGAGCCAGTCGCCTAGATATGGAAACACCTGGAATCCTTGACGTCTCAGGTGAGCCGTGACCACTGCCATACATTTGGTGAACACCCTGGGAGCTGTGGTGAGACCAAAGGGCAGAGCTCTCAACTGATAATGACTGGCTCCCAGCCGGAAGCGAAGGAATCTCCTGGAGCGCCTGTCCATTTTGATGTGATAGTACGCATCCTGAAGATCTATGGAGCACATCCAATTGTCCTGACTCAGAAAAGGTAGAATAGACTGTAGTGTGACCATCCAAAACTTTGTTCTTTGAACAGAATTGTTTAGTCTGCTGAGATCCAGAATCAGTCTCCAGTTTCCTGGTACCAAAAAGAACCTTTAGTAAGTTCTGGATCCGTGTTGGTCTGCCAGGACTTCCTGGATGACTCTTTTTTCAAGCAGTTTTGAAACTTCTATGACTGCTTGGTCCCTCAGATTGGGTGGAATATCTGGAAGGGATTTGCTTGACTGTAAGGGGGGTTGAGAGACGAGAATTTTGTAACCTCCGGGTATGATTGACTGTACCCATTTGTCTTGCGTTAAATTTTGCCAGGCTTTTGAGTACAGTGAAAGTCTTCCCCCAACTGCCTCCAGAGGCGGGCAGCTGGGCAACCCTTCAGGGATGCTGGAAAGGCTTCTCAGAGAAGGATTATCTGCTGCCCTGGTTCTGTGGACCCGCTCTGCCATGAGGGCGGCGTCTGTTGTTGTGGTTTCCTCCTCTGGCCCTGGAGGAAAAATCGCTACATGTGTCAGGCGAGGCTCCCTGGGATTTCCAGAACCACATTTTACCACTCTTCTGACCCTTGGGGTATGGTCTGGAAGGAGTGGAAAAATGGACTCCCACAGCAGACAGAGTCTTGTCTTCTTGCTCACACCTAGTCAAGGTGTCTTTCACCTGTGGTCCAAAAAGAAAGGAACCATCAAAGGGGATGTTGGGGAATGACGCTCTAAAAGGTCCCACAAAATTACACAGCCGCATCCATGCCTATCTCCTAAGGGTCACTCCTGTATCTGCGGCTCTACTCGCACCATCGGCTGCATAGGAAATGAGCCTCATGGAGGAGTTGACTACAGAATTAAGGGTCGCCAGCTGGGAAGCCACTTTATCTTGAGCCCCTTCAGCTGATGGATCTTGAAGGGTATCTCCAAGCTCTTTAAGGAGATCCCTCTGAAGCCGGGTAAAATGGCATAAGTAATTCAGTGACCTCATAGAAAAGGTCGCTGAAGCAAACATTCACTTCCCATATCTATCCATAGTCCTAGACTCCTTGTTAGGAGGATGGACAGACAAAGAAGTTTCTGCTAACTCTTTTTTTGTGGCTGCTGCTAACACCATGGCATCCACAGGAACACCTTTGGTAAGGAACTGCTTATCAAGGGGTGCAGTGATAAACTTGCCGAGTCTCCTCAGGGTTGGTTCCACTGTATCCGGGGCTGACCAAGCCTTTTGAGCCAATACTGACATAAGTAGATCGAAAGGTGGAGAAACCCCAGAGGTGGAAGGTCAGGAACCAAACGCATCCAGGAATACAGACTCATCCTTGGTAGGGGCTAGGGGACTCCAGTCCCCCCTCTGCTTAAGCATTTCTAAGATGTCCGAGAAGGAAACATCTTCAGAGGGGGATCTTGGGGACCCTTCCAATTCATCTAAGTCTGTATCAGAGGTGATAGACTCAGGGGAGTCAATGTGCTTCCTCTTGCACTTCTTCTTCCAAGGGGGCTCCTCTGAATAATCAGGGGAGGCCTTGGAAGAAGAAGAAACACCCAATGGGGTGCCCTGGAGCGCCGGTTCCCCATGCTTGGGGTCTGGAGGAGTATGAGAGGTTGGCGCAGGCACTACAGGGGACGGAGCCAGTGGGGTCGATCATGGAGCTGACTCAGAGGCCAGTACACTCCTCATGACATCGAAGGCATCCCTGCCACAATGCAGAGAAAGCTCTGGTTCTGAGGAAATCGGAATCCTTTTCCGCACCAAGGGAGACAGCTCTGAGGCCGATGTAGGAGCCGAGCTCACCTGCGCCAAAGCTCCGAGAGGGAGAATGGGGTCGGACAAGGGTCCAATGTCATTCGCCCCCTCGGAGCCGATGAGGGAGCCTCGGCACCCAGATCCCTCGACGGATGGCACTATCGAGGGAATCGGAGCTGATGAAGGAACCAAAGGAGAAATAGTTATAGGAGCCAACGGTTCCACGACTCGAACCCCAACAAACTCCGGCTCTGAGCTCAAGGGAGTTAGAGGAGGAACATCGATAGAAGTGGATGGAGCCAACACCTGTTGAGGAGGGCTGGACAAGATCTTGGCAAGTGCCTGTGACTTCAGCAACCTACTGACCACTCTCTCCACATCGTGATCCGAGAGCCTAGAGGACCAAGACGAGTGGGAAGATCTGTGACTGCACTCACTCTGAAGCAGGGGAGACCGAGGAGCCAAATGTATGGATTCCAGAGAAGGGGACCTTAGCCTTCTGTCTCTCCGTGACGGCTCCAAAGATTCTGATGGAGCCGACGGGGAGATAGTCTCATCATTCCAACTGGAACCGAAGTAGCAGGTAAAGTTTGAACCAATGACGGCTTCGAGCTTGGAGCCGACGATTTGGTCAGTTTTGGGGATTTCACAGGCTGAGTCTTGGCCGGTGAATCCTGGGGCTTTAAAAGACCCCTAAGAATAAGCTTATTCTTACACTCCTGCAGAACTCTTGGACTAAATGCATGGCATATAGAACAAGAGTCCTGCAGGTGCACTGTGCCTAAGCAATAGATGCAAGAAGTGTGCCCATCTGTCAGAGACATTTTCTGACAGCAAGAGTCACACTTCTTGAATCCAGACACCTTGGATTATTTACCTCAAGAGATACTACACTGATCTTAGCCAAAAGGCCGATAAATGAAAACAAAATACCACAACACCAATATCAACAAAAAGAAAAACACACAGTATACTACAGCTAAAGCTAAAGATTTTTTTTTTTTTTTTAAACTAGGAAGCCTCTAACTTAAACGGCTACCTAAAAGGATAGAGAGGGGGGGAGGGGAAGAACTCTCTAAATTAAACGAGTTCTAAAGGGGGGGAAAGGAACTACTACAGCACACTAAACTAATAATAATAGTGTAAGACTAAAAGTTAACTATAACTCTTAAGAAAAAAAATATTTTTTTGAAGAAAAAAGTTCTATAATAAACTAATACAAGCCTGAGCCAGTAAAACAACACCTCGCAGCTGAAGCGGCAAACGAGATCTGGGTAGCTAGCGCTAGGCATCATGGGATAAGGGGTAGCCTCGAGCCAGTAAACAGCTCTCGAGCTATAGAAGATGGCTGAGTCAGAGCCGATCCCAACTAGCAAGAACGAAGGCGAGATAGACAACTTAACATCATATGTTACAGCAAATATGAAACATTAAGTGGAGGGATTATTTTACATACAAAATATAAAAAGTATATAGTAATAATATGTGCAATAATGTCCTCCAGGGTGGGCATTATCAGGGTAATAATTCCTTTCCAGGGGGTGGCAATGCCCTCCGCCTGTGACATCAGGCCCTGCAATACCACTGTGTGGACTTTAATTCCCTGATAATGGCTACCCTGTTGTGTATTATTACTTGCTCCCTGTATATACCCAGTTTACTTATGTATTCTGTACTTCGAGTCACTAATATAGCAATAACCCACGCCTGGGTGTGGGTAATGCTAAATTTACCCACGGTTGGCGTGGTTTGGTCCCAAGGGGGAAGGACCAAACAAAGCCAACCGTGGGTAAAGTTAGCATTACCCACACCCAGAAGTGGGTTATTGCTATTATACCATGACATTATTTAAGAAAAGAAATTGTTACTTTTCTTAAATAATGGCATAGTATAATGCCTGTTTACTGCCCTTCCGCAGATGTCTGGCATCGCGGCAGTTCTGATGTACTGCACGCCTCGCAGTACATCAGAGTTGAGCAAAAGCGGAGAAAGCAAGATCTCCGTTGCTTTTCTTAATCTCGCTATGTTAAATGAGTTTAACATAGCGAGACAGTTTTAAAATAAGCAACGGACATCTCCGTTGCTTATTTTAAAACTGTCTCGCTATGTTAAACTCATTTAACATAGCGAGACTAAAAACGGAGATCTTGCTTTCTCCGTTGCTTTTTAAACTGTCGCTATGTTAAATGGGTTTAACATAGCGAGACGCTTTAAAATAAGCAGCGGAGATCTCCGTTGCTTATTTTAGCTGTCTCGCTATGTTAAACCCATTTAACATAGCGAGACAGTTTTAAAACGAGTTATACTAATGGAAAAAGTCCGGCGACGGACCTTTTTCCATTAGTATAACTCGATTTACAACGGGCACGCTGGCCAATCAGCGTGCACGTTTTGGGGGGGTCATGGTATAATATACCATAATTGTATATATTTTATGTTAGTGTTTATTATTTTGAACTTCTGTATAATTAGGAAATGAGTAAAACTTCAAAAGTCAAGGTATTGCTTATAACACTAAATATTCCATGCCACCAACCATTGCAGCCTTTCCCCATTCATTATAAATCTTTTTCTTCATTTTCTTTTTATAAAGTTCTTGCTTTGGGTAAATAATTGGCTGTGAATAAACCTCATTAGTCTCACTGTCAGATTGTCCTTGGAAATTCTTTGATTCTATAGAGTCATTTCAAAATATGTACAAGTTTTTATGTCTGATCTGACTTAGTGCAGACTTTATTAATTGCCATCCTTATAAAAAAGACTTTAGCTGATATGTTTCTACTTAGAATAAAAGATAAAGAAATTAGAAAAAAAGTAAAGAAAAAGAGATGAATTTATGTTGTACTTATTTTGTTGATGAACTAAATTATGTACTCCCTAATTATGTTAGCATGGAATTATATATTACTAATAATTATTTTTATAAAAAGGCAGTTTATTTTCATTTATAATCTGCACTGTCAATCAAAGTAATTTTGTCATTAAAGTATACATATGTATATAGCTTGTTAAAGGGTACCTTTCATAGCCAAGAATACACGTTTATATGTCTGATGGCCTGTAGATAATTGCATGCCCTAATGGTCAAGATCATAAATGCCAATCATTTGCAGACACACACACTGCCTTGCTTGGATCATTAAATGAATGACCAGGCTGATAAATGTACATACCAGTTGCCTAGGTAACAGAGATCAGTAAATGTAGATTCTGTAGGCATGAAACTTAGCAGCAACTCTTGTACTTTAGCCAGCAGCTGAAGAGACGATTAACTCAATCACTAGTACAGTTGGTTTGCTGTAGTAGTGCTTAGCACATCATTTTAGAGAGTGACTTTTAACTTATATCAGACTTCCCAAGGACTGTCACTTTCCTTGGAAAAGGAGTATAGCTGGCAGTTCTTCAGTTCTTCCTCTCAACAGGTTACTGTTTACACTTCTGACTCTTCAGCTTCAATGACTAAAGTAAATGACTGCAAAAAAGAAGCCCGTCTACTATACTATTCTAAAATTAGATGTGATACCTAGACTCACAAATTATATAATTCTTCATCTTTCATGTATGTATCAAACACAAAGGAAGACTGAGCAGAAAACAGTATTCAAAGGCACAATATATAGTATATTGCTTTCTTTTACAACTGAAAAAATGCAGTAAAGCATGTGATGTCATCTGGACAGCTGGTAGCCATGTGCATACTCTCTGGCCCAGAAAAGAAATGAATGTATGAGCATTCAACAACCAAGCATGAGGTTTCTTAAAAAGCCTGTTTTAATTGCATTCACTAGGTGATATTAATTATGAAAACTATTGTGTGATAAGCACCATTTTTAATTTTAAAGTGAATAAGAAATCAAGTACAATATTTTAAAATGCAGCTTTGCATTAAATATATGAGTTTCACAAGCTGGACATTGCAGTATGTTAATTCAGTTTAAGGCAATACGATGTGTTTATAAAAGGAAGGCACTTGTGTAGCTATAACTTCAAAACAAGACTGTGGTTATGGTGAGATCTGTGATTTTTTCCACTTAGGATTTTATAAGAAAAACTTCACTGTCACAGTCCTGATTAAAATATGTTCTGGTCATAAAACACAGAAATACCGTGGAAATAGATTAATCACACATTAAATCAACAACAACAGAATCCTTACATTTGAATAGCTCTAAGACAAACAACTGAAAAATAAAAATTCAGCATACATAATGCTGTCCCGGTGCTCTTACTGTATAATTTTGTGAATTAGTCCGGTACTTCTTCCTATTCCTCACATCAAAAAAGAAAAGTCAGCTTTGTAATCATGCCAACTGTAAACTACGTCTGATGCTAATGATTCATTTTTGAACATGACATTCAGTTTTAAAATCCAGTCTTGTACTTTTGTTACAGTATATGCTCACTTTAATGTTACTGTGCAATCCGATGTGTGATGATGATAGACAAATCTATTAAGGTGGTAATACATACACAGTGACAGAGCTATGATTAGCATAGTGAGTTTATCCCCTTATTTTAGGAATAATAGATTGCTGCCTGGAGTGCTGAGCTTTCTGCTGACATACACACAGACACACACACACACACACGCGCGTGTGCGCATGTGCACATGTACATACATTATTTATTCCACAGACAGACACCACTGCAATGCATTAGGAGAATTACAGCGGCTAGAATTACCCCACTGTTTATCATTTTTCCAACTAATCACTGCCCAAAAACTTATCTGCATGCCACAAAAATGCCCAGTACTCCAAACTATGCTGCAATTCTACTCAAGTAGCAGAGACCTAAGATTAAATCCCTGATGCTAGTCACCAAATCCTGTAATATTGTTGGAGACTCTACTCTAATTATATCTCCAAAGTTTGGAACATTATCCCTGACATAACCAGAGTATCACATAACCTACCTATCTTCAAAACTGAACTCAAACAGCACCTAAACAGTACTTGACTGTGCTATTCTTCCAAACTAGTTAAGGCTCAACTACTTTTCGTCTTCTAATTTCTAAATTTCTAAGTCTTTTCTTTATTCTATACCATTAGCTACTCCCCTTCCCAGAACTCTCTCTCCCCCCTTACACACCCTAACTACCCCTCTATCTCCCCACTCCACTCTGTTCACACCTCTTCATACCTCAGTCCACTATCTCTACTGATAATCACTTCTCACTTAACACCTACACACAAGTTTTATCACATAAGGCCCTCTCTGGCCCATTTTAACACAACCTCTCAATTACAAACATTATTTCCCACTATCTAAGCTACATCACATACATCCTGTTAACTATGTCATTTCTCTCCCACCTCTCCTTTCTCTCCTTATCCCTCATATTTTCTCCATGCTCATTCTCTCCATAACACCTTATGCCTACCATCTTTCGACACCCTTAATTAACTTTCATGCTCAGTCTCATATCTGCCTGTAATGTTTCTATATTTCACAACTGTTTTGTTTTCTACCAAACCTATACACACTCAGATAAGCTACAATTATATTTACTTTAAACCTATGAGAACTGCTTGAACTATTCCCAAGTATGTATTTTGTATAAATTGTGTATGCATTTTTCTACTTTGAATTATATGTAAAATATGTAATATTTCTTGTAAACTTTATGTGCAGCTTTTCTCCACAGGCATCTGGTCAGACTTTCCAAGTAAACAAAAATAATTAATAAATACATTTTAGGTCAGTTACACTACATTTATTTTGTGAATTTATAGTTCTACCACTGATATCAGTATGAGGAACTAAACCCACACATAAGGCTGCTGTTTAATCTTAGCCTTACCACAGGATACGTACCCAAAGAGTGGCGTACGGCAACTGTGGTCCCACTCCACAAAGGCGGTGCTTCTACGGACCTTGGTAATTACCGCCCCATAAGCTTAACAAGCCTGGTCTGCAAAGCTATGGAGAGGATCATAATGGAACTCATAAATAAAGACATAGGGGACCTACAGACATTGGATCCTACCCAATTCGGCTTTGTCAAGGGCAGATCATGCCTCTTGAAATTGGTCGACTTTTTTGAAACAGTCACCAAGGCCATTGATGTGGGTAAGGCAGTTCACACAGCCTACCTTGACCTTGCAAAAGCTTTCGACACAATACCCCACTCGGGTATCATAGAAAAGCTCACCAGCTTAAATGTAAACCCATATGTCACAAGATGGGTTGCAAACTGGCTCAAGGACAGAACCCACAGGGTTAGAGTTGCTGGTGCCATGTCAGACTCCAAGCCGGTCACAAGCGGTGTCCCACAGGGCTCAGTCCTGGGCTCCCTCTTGTTCGGCATCTACTTTCCAGAAGTGCAGGCAAACATAGGAGGATTGTGGCTGACAAAGTTTGCAGATGACTGCAAACTGGCCATAGTTGAAAATCCATCAGACACATATATCCTTCAGAGAGGTCTCATAGAAACGGATAACTGGTGCCAGAGCCATGGCCTTAAGCTAAACGCCAAAAATGTATAGTCATACCCTTTGGTAAAACAAGGTAACCCCAAGTTACCACATAGGTGGCAATCCATTAAGCACAGAAGAGGTTATCAGGGACCTGGGGACCCAAGTTGACAGTAACCTTTCTTTTGACACTCACATTGCCAAAGTGGTTAGGAGGACCTTCTACATTGCCCACCTGATTATGAAGGATTCACATCCAGATCAAGGGAGGTCATTGTTCCCCTGTACTCTTCACTTATCAGACCAATGATTGAGTACAATGCCCCATTCAGAATGTATCTTACCCGACACCTGCAGCAATTGGAAAGACCCCAAAAGTTCCTCACCAAAAGGATAAATGGGCTCAAAAATATGCCATATGCTGCCCGACTGAAGAAACTCCAGCTCTATTCAGTCGCATACCGTCTGCTCAGAGGTGACCTGTGCCTGACATACAAGGCCATGTCCAACCCGGAATTAATGGACATGCTCCACCTCAAAAAATCCAAATCCACCAGAGCCACAAGAGCAAGAGACTTAAACCTCAACACGGATATAAATAGGACGTGCTGGAGGGACAGATTCATCACCCAGAGACTCCCTATGCTGTGGTACAGAATCCCGGTCCATGTGAGACAGAGCACCTCTCTGGCTCTGTTCAAGAGGAATCTTGACCAGTGGATGGGAGATCGTAGGTTTACCCCGGGGATCATCTCTGTATCACTGCTGGACAGAGGCACGGCAAACTAATGGGTATAGTATTCTTCAACCTAAGGGGTGGTGAAAGCCACACAACTCTGGCTAGGCTTATAAATGCCCTAGGGCAGATAGCCTAGTATGAACCTATGAACCTATGAATAAAGCCACATATTAGTGACTAAATATATTTCATTTAGAGAATTTCATAGGATTACACAAGGTATATTAAGATGCGTGTTCAAAGTTTTATAACCCAGTACTGCAGCAGTAGTTACCCACTGACAAAATAGTATCTGATACTAGCAAACCTATTGTCACTATCAAAAACCTAACATCCCAATGAGGAAAAATGCATTCACTTAGAAAATATTCTAATTTCAGTTATAATATTTATGATGGCATTAGCACAATTCCATAAATATAAGCCAGGGTATCTACAGTATATAAATTGTGACTGCATAAGTTTAGTGCCAAACAATAATGTATGCCTAAAGAGGATGCTTGATCTCCTCATATGTTCTTTCTCAATAGCATATGTGTATGCTTAGGCTCATTGAAAGTCTTTTCTCAATAGTGTATAGCAGTCATGATATTTTTAAAGATTATTTATTAGCTGCCTTTATTAGCTGCTTTTTCGGCTGCTGTGCATTCCTGTCCCCAGCATTTCTTCTTTATTTCCAACTACCCAGCCCACAGTAAGACTTGTGAAACTAGCTACCTGGTCATTAAGGACCCTTACAAGCTATCTCAGCCATCTCATCCTCTAAGTAACGGATTCAGGCCATCATACTTCAGAACACTGTCATCAAAGGAAGCAAGATAATTTCCAACCACCCAGCCTGCATTAAGACTTGTGAAACTAGCTGCCTGGTCATTAAGGACCCTTACAAGCTATCTCAGCCATCTCATCCTCTAAGTAACGGATTCAGGCCATCCTACTTCAGAACTCTGCCATCAAAGGAAGCAAGATAGTATGTTGTCCTTGACCTAGCTGTAAAGCTAAATTATTACTAAATAACCTGTGTGTATATTTAAAACATGCTACTTAGCTAGGATACCCAGCAGCCATATTCCCCCCTACCCCTTAGGGAGCAAACCCTTATTTTTCCTCAGTGTTTCCTTCCATATAAGCTATCCACATCTTTCCTAACTCTTTAGTAGCTTTCGCTATTCTCTAGCTTCTGCTGCTATATACTTTAGCCCACTAGGTGGAGCCCTAAACTAGGCTTGTCCTGCACTCTCTATCCCCTCTCTCTAATAGTATATCACTTAGTTCTTTTTTCCCCAGTCTCTGACTGCTCCAAACTTCCACTCCATTAGCTTAATTCCCATTCTCCCAGCTAATTTCCTCTGTTTCCACTCAGTTTCCCCATACTATCCCTACCACTTACCTGTGTCTACTGAGAACTCCTCAGTAGTCAGCTGTTCACAGATTGCTCTCACAGCATTTTCTTCATTTACCTGTCTGAACCCACTCCATTCACACTGCGGGCTCACTCCGCTCGCCTACCATGCCCCCGATTCCCATCTGCACCCACTACTCCTACATTTATTTTCGCCTGTTAACTCCTCCCCGTCTTTCTCAACCAATCCAATCACAATCCATCCCCCCCACCAATTTACTAAATCCTCCTCAACCTACCCCATAGCATCCTCTTCTTACTGCCATACCCTTCACTTTTTCCCTCTCTAACATACTCTCATTTCTTGTTTCTTCCCACTCTCTTACCTTACACAATCAACCATGTCCCCACATCTAACACAAATCCTTCTCACCTCTTGTTTAACCATATTGTTCCTAATTCCTCTATTCCATGCTACCTCATATGCATCCTACAAACTCTCTTCCTCCTTCCTACCCCCCACTCCACCACTTATCTCTATCTCCACCCATTCAAATCTCATTTTCACTATATATCCCCTCTCTATTTCAACCTAATACACTCCACTACTTTAAACTAAAACTTATGTTTTGTTCATTCAAGTGTCACTCACCCAAATCACTCTCTAACCTCCCACAATCAACTAAGCCCAAATTACAGCTACTGTTCACCTCCTCTTACTGCCTTTCCCTAGCAGGAGATATTCAGCCCAACTCCCCCTATCATAACCAATGCCACCAATCTCAATCCTCCTATTTCATCCAACATTACTACCAAAAATTCCTAAAAATTCTTATTACAAATGCCCAGAGTCTAAACAACAAAACAACCCTCTTCCATGTTTGGCTTTACCATAGCCTGCCAGACATAGTAGCAGTCTCTGAGACTTGGCTAAAACCCTAGATTTACAACTCTGAAATCCTACCCGCAGGTTTTCAGGCTCTTAGATGTGACCACCCAAACAAAAAAGGTGGAGGAGTAGCCTTAATTTACTCAAATCTACACACCATATCTCCTTACCAAAGCCCCCATTCCTCAATTCTATAATGCAGAATTAGTCAGGGGGATACTCAAACTGAATAACTTCAAAAGCATTTGTCTTATGGCCCTTTATATCCCCCCTGGTAACAGCACTACAACCCTAGAAGACATTCTTCTATGGGCTTCAACTTTTAGTTATGTACTCACCATAACTTCAGATGTTTGGGATCCATCTCGCCTACATTCTGAATGATGGGTTCGGAGCCGATCCCTCGGCTCCGACTCGGCACGCTTATGCCAAAGAGCGAAGTCTCTTATTGGCTGAGCTTACTATATCCCAGGATGCACCACTGCCAGTCCCCCAGATCTAGTTTGTCCGCATACATGCACACATGCATACCCTGCTTATATAACATCGTCAGATGAAACAAGATAAAAACAGTGGAGCTCAAAACCGTTCCATCTCTTCTGATCTGCAAGGCAGGGGAAGGCGGGTGGGTATCAGGAATGTAGGCGAGATGGATCCCAAACATCTGAAGTTATGGTGAGTACATAACTAAAAGATGTTATGTGATCCTATCTCGCCTACATTCTGAATGATGGGACAGCGCCCTAGCACCTGAATCCTGGGTGGCTCACTGGAAAACACTCCTGAGTACCGTGGAACCAAATGATGCTCGTCCTTTAGATGCCACATCCAATTTGTAGTGGGAAATGAAAGTGTGCGGGTTGGACCAAGTAGCCGCACAAATTTCGATATAGCGAGCTTGGAATGAAAGGCTATAGAAGTAGCCATAGCTCTGGTAGAATGAGCTTTGATAGATGATGTAAGATGTTTATTCGAAGAAGAATAGGCCTGAGTTATGCAATCTCTGATCCATTTTGAGATTGTAGCTTTCGTGATGGTTTGGCCCAATTTATTATCTGAGGAGGACACAAACAACTGGTCTGACTTACGAAGTTGCTGAGTCCTGTCTAAATAAAAACGTAATTGTCTGTGAACATCCAATTTATGGAGAGTGTATTCTGCTTCATTAGAGAATTTCGGAAAGAAAACTGGTAGTTCTAGAGATTGTTGAAGACAGAAACTAGAGCAGACCTTTGGAACAAAGGATGGATTAGGCCTGAGTGATACTCTATCTTTGTGGAAAATCAAATACGGTGGTTTAATAGACAGGGCTTGAAGCTCTGAGACTCTTCTTGCCAAAGTAATAGCCACTAAGAATGCCGTTTTCCAAGACAGATATTTTAATTGCATGTAGCAGCCGGTTCAAAAGGGGGATGTTAATGCCAAGCACCAAATCAAGATCCCACGGAGGTGCAGGATGAAAAACTGGTGGTCTTAACAGACTCGCACCTTTAATGAATGTTTTGCATAGTCTGCTGCTCATCAAAGGAGGGTCCGTGGATTCATGGAACTTAGAGATAGCAGCTAGTTGAACTTTAATAGTTGAGACAGAAGATCCCTGATTAAACAGGGATGTTAAGAATTTCAAAACCTCTGGGACAGGAGCAGTGATAGGGTCTAAGCCCTTGAGTTGAGCCCAGATAGCAAACCTCTTCCACTTACTGAGGTACAATTTGTTAGTGGTGGGTTTGTGGGCGAATATAAAATGTGAACAACTTCCGGGTCTAGTGTGTGACTTCTAACTAAGGTTGGAAGTGGAGGAGCCAAGCTGTCAATTTCAGAGATTGAAGGGACTGATGCCAATGTCCCGACTGATGGATTAGCAAATCCGGGATCAGGTCTAAGGTCCACGGATCGTCCACTGCATGCTTTTTAGGTAAGGAAACCATATCTGACGAGGCCAGTATGGGGCAATCAGAATCATTGAAGACCCTAGTTGAGAAGCTTTTGAATAACTTTGGGAAGGAGTGGTATTGGAGGAAAGGCATAAAGTAGCCCTGTTGGCCAAGGTTGTGCTAGAGCATCCATGGCTGGTACTTCCTGATGTGGAATCAAGGAGAAGAACCTTTGGCACTTGGTGTTTTGTGGAGTTGCAAATAGGTCGCAGCATGGCGTCCCCCATCTCTTGAAAACCTGGGCTGCTACTGTGCGGTTTAGAGACCATTCGTGAGGAGAGAGAATTGTCCTGCTTAATTTGTCCGCCAATATATTTGACTTTCCGGGATGTGGGTCGCTACCAAGAAGCGGTTGGTAGCTACAGCCCATTCCCACACTCTCATGGCCTCTCTGCAAAGGGGATACGATCTGGTCCCTCCTTGTTTGTTCAGATACCAAACCACTGACATGTTGTCTGTGTGGATGGCGATGATGCCCTGAGGAAGAAACTTGTGTAAGGCCTGTAGGGATAGAAGTACAGCCCTCATTTCCAACACGTTGATGTGGAGAAGAGCTTCGTCCGGAAGCCAGGAGCCCTGAACTAGCCTGCCCAGACAATGCCCCCCCCACCCTATCTGGGAGGCATCTGTCGTCAGGGTAACCACTGGAGGGGGGAGAACAAAGGGTTTTCCCTGATCCAAGTTGGATGTTTGAAGCCACCAGCGAAGGTCCCTTTGCATATTTCCGTAATCATGATGTGGTGATTGAGGGGAAGATCCTGAAAGGACCATTGAGTTGACAAGAGCCACTGAAGAATCCTCATGTGTAACCTTGCTAGAGGAACTAAAAGTACCGTGGCAGACATTGAGCCTAGAACCTGAAGGACCATCCTGGCTGGGGCTTTGGATCTCGAGATCAGAGCTTGAACTTGGCCCTGTAAAGTTTGGATCCTTTCGGCAGGAAGAAAGACGCGCATCAATCTTGAGTCTATCTCTGCTCCTATGAACTTTATGCGTTGAGAGGGCAGCAAGACAGACTTTGACCAATTGAATGTAATCCCAGGGTAACACCCAGGAGATGGTGGCTTTGAGGTTGTCCATTAGTAGATGCCTGGTGGTGGCAGTCAGGAGCCAGTCGTCCAGATAGGGAAACACTTGGAATCCAAGACTTCTCAGGTGAGCCGTCACTACTGCCAAACACTTGGTGAACACCCTGGGGGCTGTGGTGAGACCAAAGGGCAGAGCGCAAAATTGGTAATGACTGACTCCCAGGCTGAAGCGCAGATACCTTCTGGACGCCTGATGTATCGGTATGTGATAATAGGCGTCCTTGAGGTCTATGGAGCACATCCAAACATCCTTCTCCAACAATGGGAGAATGGATTGTAACGTGACCATTCGAATTTGGATTTCGTGACGGATTGGTTCAGTCTGCTGAGATCCAATATTGGTCTCAGGTCCCCTGTCTTTTGGCACTAAAAGAACCTGGAGTAATTTCCTGATCCGATCTGGTCTGTGGGGACGGTTGGATGACTCCCTTCTCTAGCAGCTTTAAAGCTTCTGCGGCTGCCATTTCCCTTTGACTGGGTGGTGGGTCCGGGATTCTTTTGGACGGTGGGGGCGAGAATGTGAATGGGATGGTGTAACCTCCGGCAATGATCCGAAGCACCCATCTGTCCTGAGTGATTGACTCCCAGGCTTTTAGGTGCTTGGCAAAACGACACCCGACTGGCTCGAGCAGCACAGCCGGGCAATCCCTCATGGCGTGTGGGAGGCTGAAGAGCCACGAAAGGACTCGCGGTCTCCAGAATTGCGGGGCCCTCTGCCGCCTCTGGGACGGCGTCTCCCTGAAAAATTTCCCCGCCCTCTGCCTCTGGACGGGGAATCTTCCTGCTGTTGGGAGAAAAACTTGCGAGATTTTCGGAACCACATTTTCCCCCTCCTTTGGCCTTGGGGTAAGGTCGCAAGGGAGTGGAATAACGGGCCCCTACGGCAGATAACGTTTTTCCCTCTTGCTCACAGCGGGTAAGGGTGTCTTTCACCTTGGGTCCAAACAATGAGGACCCATCAAAGGGAGCGTCGGAAGGAAGACTTGAAGGCCTCCGAAACTGACACAAGCGAGCCAGGCTTGTCTCACGAGAGCCACGCCTGTGCCTGCCGCTCTACCGCCCTTCGGCCGCATAGGAAATGAGCCTCATGGACGAGTTAGCAATTGGCGTAAGGATAGCCAACTGAGAGCTAACGGACTGGGCTAGCTGCTCAGGTAGGTTACCGAGAGGAATCTGACAACTCCTTGACCAGATCCCTCTGAAGCCTGGTAAAATGTGCCAAATAATTCAGAGACCTTAAGGTAAAGGCCGCTGAAGTTAGGGTGCGCTTCCGTACCTATCCATACTCCTAGACTCCTTATTAGGAGGATGGATGGGCGTTGAAGCCTCTGCCACGTCCTGTTGTGTAGCAGATGCCACCACCATGGCATCTACAGCCACGCCTTTAGTAAGGAACTCCTTCTCGGGGAGCAGATAAAAATTTGTTTGGACGAGAAGGGACTGGTTCCACGGTATCCGGATGTTCCCACGCCTTGACAAACTAAATCCAGAAGCTCGTCAAGGCGGAGACACCCAGGAGGCGGAGGGCTGAGCCCCAAAGGCCTTGAGGAGCACTGATTCGTCCACAGAGGGGTTTGGATATCCAGCCGCCTCGTTGTTTGAGGATCTCTAAGATGTCTGCAAAAGAGACATCATCCGAGGACGACTTAGGGGACCCCTCCGCATCATCCATATCAGTGTCCGATGTAATAGACTCGGGGAGTCCACGTGCTTCCTCTTGCACGATCTCTTCCTTGGGGTTCCTCTGAAGACAACTCGAAGAACCCTCAGGAGGAGGAACCCCACTGGGGGTAACCTCAGGCCTCGGGGCTCCGCTGGCTACGGACAGGGGAACTGCCAAAGACCCAGTCTCCACGCCCAGGGAAGGTGCTGGTAAAACCGGAGAGATGGCGAAGAGGATTTGGCCAAGGCACTCCTCATGGCCCTGAAAGCCGGACCCCCAGAATCCTGGGAGTGTCCGGTCTCGAGCCATGATGGCAGACGGAAGTCCCAGCGAAGCACCGAGAGGGAGGCTCGGAACCGAAAGCATAGGTCCCAAACATCACCCTCGGGTCCAGCCGAAGAAGTCCAGCGTACCAAACTCGGACCCGAGGGCCGGGTTGGAGTAAGGGTCGGAGCCGACCCTGAGATCTCCACCGGCTCCAAGAGCACCTGCTCCGGAGCCGAAGCAGTCGGAGGAGGAATGGCAATGGGGTGGGTCATGGTCATCGGCTCCGAAGCCAACTGGGTCGGAACGAAACAAATTTTGGAAGACTGGGGACTGGAACAGTCTTTGGAGCACCCTGTCTATATCAGAATCCGACATTCTCGAAGACCGAGAGGAAACAGAACGGGTTCGAGAAGACCTCCCTCGGCCCCAAGGGACTAGGGGACCGGCTCCGAGGCGACTCGATGAGAATCGGCGCCGAGGAAACACACACACCAGATTCCATCGGTGCCGAGGAGGAAGTGTCTGAGCGGGCGACCCTTGTCGGCTCCGAGAGCAGTGGAGCCGACGAAGGTGACCCGCCTCTCGATGCCCCAGCCATCGGCTCCGAAGCCCGAGGAGTCGATACTGGAGGCATCGAGGCAGACCGTTCCGACCTCGGCTCCGAAGTCTTTGGAGCCGAAGGAGAGGCCTGCCTAGGTCTCTTGGCAGTCGGATCCGACGGACTGGTCGGAACCGAAGCCCTTTTCTTTTTGGCAGGAGCCGGAGAGGAAGACAAGGCTTCTTCAAAAGAGGGTTTAATTAACCCCTTGAGAATCAATTTATTTTTCCTCTCCTGGAGGACCCTTGAGGAAAAAGCGTGACATACGCTGCATGACTCCTGCAAGTGCTTTGCCCCTAAACAATATACACAAAGTAGATGGTCATCAGTAACAGACATCTTAAAAGCACATTTAGAACATTTTTTAAAGCCCGAAGGCCTAGGGGTTTGAGACATGATGTTAAACAATTTCTGACAGGAAATTTAACAACTATAGATTCGCTGTGACAAAAAAAACCCAAGGCTTACAGTAATAGTGTAAAACACAACCTTAGCTGTAATGACCGGGAACTTTAAACCACTAAAAGCTTCAGTTACAAAGGTTGACCGAAAAGGCCCTGGATTGTAAGGGGGGCCGAAACAAACTCAACCCAATCACACACAAAAAATTTCACTACTCAAACGTACACAAAGGCAGCGATAGCCGTTAAAACGGCTTTTGTGATATAAAAGAGCAAAAAACTGACAGAAAAAGTAGTTAATAAAAGCTACTCAGCCCAGCCAGCTCGAGACCACGTCTTTGCAGGGAAGCGGCAAACGAGATCTGGGGGACTGGCAGTGGTGCATCCTGGGATATAGTAAGCTCAGCCAATAAGAGACTTCGCTCTTTGGCATAAGCGTGCCGAGTCGGAGCCGAGGGATCGGCTCCGAACCCATCATTCAGAATGTAGGCGAGATAGGATCACATAACATCTAATATTAAGCTCGAGGCTTATATATTAGGCGATGTGAACATCGACTGGAACAAAATCAATGGCACCAATCCATCTATATCTATTAATCTTTTTAATTTCACTCAACTAACTAATAGCATCACCAGACCTAACAAAAAGAACCTCCCAGGTTCCACTCTGGACTGGATCCTAGCCTCCCACCCAAATAAGATCTTACACTCAGGTACCTTACCAGACACCATGAGTGACCACTACCCTGCCTTTATCCAACAAGCAACCCACTCAAAACCTCACCCTCACCATTATATCCATACTCGCAACCTCACTAACTTTAATCCTTCAAGTTTCTCTAACACCCTCAAACTAACGAACTGGGATAATCTAAAAACCCTTTCCCTAGATAACGCTGTCGATTTTTTCAATACAACCTTCTTAGATATCCTAAATTCCCATGCCCCACCTAGAACTAAATGAATAAAATCCAAACCTGGCCCCTGGCTATCTAAGGATACTAAAAATCTTATGCAACAAAGAGACAAGACCTGGAAACTTTATCACCAACACAAACTCCATGAAATGCTTCTTAAATATAAACAACTCCGAAAACCTAATCAAAAAACATATCATAAGAGATAAAAAGTCTTACTACACTAAACTCCAGACCAATCACTCCAAAAACCCTAAACAATTTTGGACCTCCAGCAACTCTCTACTAAATCCCGGTACAAAAAGCAACCCTTGTCCTGACACCAATAAAACTGACACTGAATTGGCCACCCTATTCAACTCCTTCTTTACCAACTCCATAGCTGAACTCACCAAGACCTTCCCCAATCACAGCTCCTCCTCTCTCCTCAAACCCACATCCCACACATCTTCCCAACCTCCCAATCTTAACTGCCCCCCCCACATTTCATCTAAACCCCATCTCCACATCCTACATAAAAAAACTTCTTTCTAGACTTAAGCCATGCTCCCCAGCCCCAGACAATATCCCCTCTCTCTCTATCTAAAGCTTGCCGCTGATGGCACTGCCATCCCCACCAGCATTCTCAACAATAGATCCATACAGGAGTCTTATGTCCCCAAACTGTGGCATGCAGCCTTTATCCTTCCCCTCCATAAAGGAGGTAAAAATAATACTATCTCTAACTTCTGTCTAATAGCCATTCTCTCCCCAATCTCAAAAATATTTGAGAAATGCATCCACCTCCAGTGCATGCCTTACCTTACTGATAATCACCTCCTCACTCCTACACAACATGGTTTTCGTCCTGAACATAGTACAATAACTGCTCTTCTCTCTTTCTTAGACTTAGTAAATCATGCCCGTGATTCTTAGATTATCCCAGTTCGTTAGTTTGAGGGTGTTAGATCTTTTCAAAGCTTTCGACACTGTTTCTCATACCCACCTTCTAAATCATCTTTCTAATCTTAATCTCTCACAGAACACCCTATTATGGTTCAACAGCTACCTTTCTAATAGATCCCAAGCTGTGAAATGGCAAACTGGCACCTCATCTTTCCTACCACCCCTACTGGAGTTCCCCAGGGATCTTTACTTGGCCCAATGCTCTTCAATGTATTTATTAATGATTTTCATGCTGCCATTCCTAATACTAAAATAGTGCAATATGCAGACGACTCAATATTAGTTTGCTCTGTTCCTAATCTCCCTGACCTCCTAGCAAAAATGCAATTAGCCTTTTCAACTACTGAAAACTGGATGCTTCAAAATCATCTCTCCCTAAATGCTAATAAATCCAAAATTCTTCTTTTCTCCCCCTCAAAATACCTCCACCTTGACAAACAATCTTTCAATATCTTTAGCCATACTAACTCTGCAATAGAAATTGTCCCTTCTGCTAAACTACTTGGAGTAACCATAGATGAACACCTAAAATTTGATACACATGTTCAGCTAAACATTAAAAAACTCACCAGAAACTTGGCATGCTATATAGACACTCCCAATTCCTCTTTTCATCTTCCAGACAACCTCTTGCCGTCACCTACTTACTACCTTCTCTTCTATATGGTGCTCCTCTACTTACCAACGTATCCTCTTCCATCTCCTCAAAACTAGAAACATGTTACAACAAAATTGCTAAATTCGCAACTAAAGCTAATTATTCCTCTCACCACTGCACATCTCTCCACCTGCTAAACTGGCTAGAACTTCCCAATCAACTTGACGTCTTTCAACTCACTACTGCCCACAGACTAATTTTCAAGCCAACTTTATGCCCTGCTTTAGCAAATATCATACCCTTTTACACCCCCCACAGAGCCCTGAGATCTGCACACCAGAATCTCCTCTCTGTATACAAACCTAAACGTCCAGCTGGTCACCTTCTCCTATCTTCTTCTCTAGCCAAAAGATGGAACTCCCTCCCTTGTTCTCTTAGATTCTCTGAAAACTACAAATACTTTAAAACTCAGCTTCATTCCTACCTTGCCCAGCATTGGAAATGTAACTGTATTCTCCCAACTTAACCTACTTACACTCTTCTATGTATGCTTCCTCGTACATCTTCTCTACTTATTCCTCCACCCCAGGCTGTTTTCCTAAACAGCTACTTCACTCTAAATCTAAAGACCTCCTAAACATCTGCCTCCCTCTAAGTCAAATGTAATACTAAACTATTAATATTGCTTTTCTACCTTAAATGTACACAATGTAAATACTGTTTATAGTCCTTGAACTCATCCCCTCATACTGAGAACAATTAATCTTTACTAACTACCTATATTCAGCTGATGCTGTTTAACTATGGCAAACACACCTTCCATGTGTGAACTCCTTTTACTAATGTTCAATCACCTCTCAAGAATACTCCAGAAACTATAATCTATGCTCTACTAACAGTGTACTTCCCACCTATATCTCCTCCATTTCTGCTAAACCTCAACATACTACAACATTCAAATTTTGAACCTTCAACTAATAACTGTTTTCCCCATAATTGTGAACTCTTATTAACTAAGTAAACGCTATTCTCTTGCCTCTATCAACTTAATTATTGTACAAATAGTTCTCTAAACAACTTTGTAAATGTGTTTAAGAATTATCTTAGAAAAGTAGAACGTTGAGAATAGTCCAAGAATTCACACAAGATGCTGAGTAAAATACTTTATGAAACGCAAAGCTTTCGGGTAGAACCCTTTTTCAATACTGAATACAGACATACAAAAAGCATCTGCTTATATACAAGCCCAAAGTCACATGACCGCAGCCAAAGTCATATGACAAATTCATAAAATTAAAAACATACAAGATAATAAAACATAATAATACATAATAAAACATAACACATTACTTATTTCATGTTACGTTGTAGTCTAACAAGAATAGGTTTAATACTAACAGTATTATTAATGCCAGGAGGGCTATCAGCCCCCAAACGTACTATCCATTGATATTCTTTAGTTTCAAGGTAATTATTGATGTCACCACACCGATTCAAAGGAACCACTAAATCTATAACCCTGAATTTAAATGTGTGCATGTTCCCATTGGACTCTATATGCTTAAATAAAGCATTATTGGCACACTGTCTCCTTATCTCTGATTTGTGTTCAATGATCCTATCCTTGAGTCTACGCGTAGTCTTACCAATGTAGTATGCAGGGCATGCAACACACGATGCCATATATACTACATTGGTAGAAGTACAGGTGGCTCTAAGATTAAATTTATAAGTATATTGCGTTTTCGGATGAGTGTATGTAGCAGATCCCAAGTTGTCAAACAAATCAGAACAACAAGAACAATGATGACATTGAAAAGTACCAAAGTGAAAATTGGAACATACAAATCTATCAAAAGACGGAACAGAAGGGGGACAAAAGTCCTTGTAGCATAACATGCTTTTAAGATTTCTCATATTTCTATAGCTAAAAAATGGTTTATCACCCAACAATTTTAAAAGTTCAGGCGATGCCATTAAAACAGGCCAATATTTGTATATTGTTCGTTTAAAATCCCAATTCATTAGAGCTAGTAGACTTAACACAGACAATGATATATTTAATACGCAGATATCTGAAATGTACCAGGATTTTATTGACTGTGGTTATGCTGATACTATTTTGATGGAACTTAAAGATTATGTTCTTAGTAATAGGCATTCTTTATATCCACCTTATTTCAGGAATTTACACCATATAGCTAGTGATATTAGGGTCAATACAACTCCGAATACTGTCATATGTCATAGATTTAGTATGTTACTGGTTTTGGTAATAAGATTGCCCTTGTTAAACGAACAATATACAAATATTGGCCTGTTTTAATGGCATCGCCTGAACTTTTAAAATTGTTGGGTGATAAAAGTACAGTTTTGTACCTACCATAAATGTAGATGTTCGAGGATCCACATTGCTGCAGTCATAACCTGTGGGTAGTCCGCTGTCCTCAGTCGGCCCGAATACCAAAGTGTTAGGCTGGCGTCGGTCATGGTCGCTCAGATCTGACATCAGTACGCAGTGGTACTAAAGCGCATGACCGATGCCATATCCTCAGTCTTTCTTGCCCCAGATGTCAGAAGGCCTAAAAAAAGAAAGGCCATAGCCAAAAATAGAAAAATACCCAACCACCAAAATAGAAAAAATAATTACCCCAAAAGCAACACAGCAACCCTAAACTACAGAGGGGAAGGAGGGAGGGAAAATTGGGCTGCAGCAATGTGGATCCTCGAACATCTACATTTATGGTAGGTACAAAACTGTACTATGTTCTTCGTCTCACATTGCTGCAGTCATAACCTGTGGGTAGAATCCCAAAGCAAAGGTAAGGGAGGTTGGCAAAATCAGAAAGCATTAGGAGCTGCTAACATGCCCTGTAAAACTGCAGTGGCAAACCCAGCCCTAGATTTGGAATAAAGAGGGAGATGGTAATGTTTAGTAAAAGTGTGCACTGAACTCCAAGTAGCTGCCTCCAAAATATCCTTAGTAGCTACTCCCCTTAAAAAGGCAGTAGAAGTGGCAGTCGCCCTAGTGGAATGAGGTCTGATCCCAGCCGGAACATCCTTTCCATGATGAGAATAACAAAAAGCAATACAATGGCCAATCCACTTAGAAATAGTTTGTTTTGAAACAGGTTTTCCTTGTGAACCCAAGGCAAAAGAAATGAATAACTGTTGAGACTGCCTGAACCCTTTAGTTCTGCTCAAATAATAACGTAACTGCCTGTGAATATCCAAAGAGTGCAAAAATTTTTCCCCTTTATTCTGGGGATCAGCATAAAAAGTAGGCAAATGAATAGATTGGTTTAAGACCACATTAGAAACAACTTTAGGCATAAAAGTAGGGTTAGTACGCAGGGATACCCTATCCTTATGAAATATCAGGAAGGGTTCAACTGCCATTAGAGCCTGTAATTCAGATACCCTCCTAGCAGACGTAATGGCCAACAAAAAAGCAGTCTTCCAAGACAAAAACTTCAACTCAGATGTAGCTGCAGGTTCAAAAGGAGGTAAAGTAAGCTTTTCCAACACAAAATTGAGATCCCAGGAAGGAGTAGGAGCTCTACGTGGGGGTCTTATGTTCTTTGCCCCTCTAAGAAATTGCTTAAACAAAGGGTGAGAGAATAATGGTGGGTCACAGCCATAGTGAGCAGAAATGGCTGCAGCATGAACTTTTACGGAGGAGAAAGACAAACCCTTGTCTAATAATTCTGTAAGATACTGAAGTGTAACACTCAAATTAGGCACTGAAACATCAAAGCTCTTTGATGTGCTCCAAAGAAAAAATCTCCTCCATTTATCAGCATAAACTTTCCTTGTACTAGGCCGTCTGGCTTCCAAAATGACATTCAGAACTTGTTGAGGAAGCTGCGACCCCCCAGGGTCTAGAACAGAATATGCCAGGCTGTCAGATGCAGGGACTGTATCCTGACATTGAGGAAGTGATTGCTTGCCTGGAACAAAAGGTGTGGAACTGATGGCAAAGGCCAAGGAGGCTCCCTTACTAAACTCCTCAGCAGAGGGTACCAGTGCTGACGTGGCCAATCTGGAGCTATTAAAATCATGCAAGGCTTGTCCTGCCTGACCTTCAAGAGCACCTTGGGAAGGAGAGGCAGAGGAGGAAAGGCATAGACGTGAAGGTTGTTCCAACTGAAAGATAGAGCATCCACTTTCCAAGCTTTTGGGTGAAACATCTTTGTGCAAAATTTTGGCAGTTGGAAATTTAGTGGAGAAGTGAACAGATCTATGTCTGGAGTTCCCCAAGCCACTGTCAACTGTTGAAATACATGAGGATCCAATTTCCACTCGTGGGGATCCACCATCTGTCTGCTCAAAACATCTGCTAAGGAGTTCTGTGCTCCTGGCAGAAACCTTGCTTGAAGAGTGAGGTGCAAACTCAGAGCAGTCTCCCACAAAATCATAGCTTGTCTGCAAAGAGGGTATGAATGGGTTCCCCCTTGCTTGTTGATGTACCACATGACTGTTGTGTTGTCTGTTTGAATCAACACCTGTCCCGGTTGAAGTAGATCCTTGAAAGCCATCAGTGCAAATTGGACTGCTAACATCTCCTTCATGTTGATATGCAAATGTTGTAGTCTGGGAGGCCACGTGTCTTGAATCCATTTCCCATTGAAGTGTGCTCCCCAAGCCATGTCTGAGGCATCTGTCGTTAAGATTTGACTCGCCTCTGGTCGGGTCACAGAGAGTCCCTTGTTTAGGTGACATTCCTGAGCCCACCACAAAAATTCCCTTTGGATGCAAGGTATTATCTGAATGACAGTGTCCAAATCGTGGCTGTGTTGAGTCCATACACTTTTGAGATACCATTGTAGCTTCCTCATATGTAGTTTGGCATTGGGAAGTACCAGAATACAAGATGCCATGAACCCCAAGGCTTGAAGGACTGTCCTTGCAGTCAGCCTGGACAATAGGGATAATTGCTGAAAGTAAAGGGGAAGATTTCTTTGTTTGTCCGGGGTCAGAAAAGCCATCTGAGAGGCTGTATTCAGTCTCACACCCAGAAAGCACATGTCCTGAGAGGCTACTAGACTGGACTTTGTTTCGTTCACAGAATACCCTAGGCACCTTAACACTGTCATTACATACTGTAGATGCTGAAGTAACTTGACTTTGTCTTGAGCAAGAATCAGGCAATCGTCCAGATAAGGATAAACTTGTATTCCTCTTAGTCTTAAGAAGGCTATCACAGGAGCCAGGACCTTTGTGAACACCCTGGGTGCAGTAGATAAGCCAAAGGGCAATGCAGAGAACTGATAATGAAAAGTGCCAGCCCGAAAATGCAGGAACCTCCTGCAGCTGGGCCTGATAGGAATGTGAAGATAAGCCTCTTTGAGATCCAGAGTTACCATCCAGTGATCTTTGCCTAGCAGAGGCAGAAGTTGCTGCAAAGTTAACATCTTGAATTTTGGAATGTCTAGGTATGTGTTGAGAATAGACAAATCCAGAATTGGCCTCCAAGTGTTTCCTTTCTTTGGCACAAGGAACAGGCGAGAATAAAATCCTAGGCCTACTTCTGACGGAGGGACCCCCTGGATAGCCCCCATTTTTAAAAGTAAAGAAATCTGCTTGTGAGCCTCCAGCTTTTGCTGAGGAGGAACGTCCGGCATGCCTTTGAAAGGAGGCAAGGTGTGAAAATAAAACTTGTAGCCTCGATCTATTATGTCCAACACCCATTTGTCCTGGGTGACTAAAAGCCAATTTTGCTTGAAAAGTGCCAACTTTCCTCCTAGAGGAGCTGCCAGACAGGAGGGATCTGGCAGCTGGAGATACAGGTCATTGGGTCTGTTTACGAAAAGGCTGACCCCTGCCCTCACCAGAAGATTGTGCAGAGGAGCTCCACGTCCTAGGTCTGAAAGAACCCTGAGCATGAGCTCTGCCCCTACCACGTCTAGACCTGCCCCTAGACTGTAAATCAGAAGAAGGATAAGCCCATCCCTTTGGAGGCCAATTTCTGCTAAACTTAGGGGGCTGCACTTGTAAAAATTCCTTAACTGTCTGCATGGACTTAGCTTTGTCTTCCATTTTCTTCAAAACTGACTCCACAGGAGAACCAAACAGAACTTCAGACTGAAGGGGAGCATCCAAAATTCGAGCTTTAACATGCTCTGACAAATTCTGATCCTTAAGCCAGGCGTGCCTACGAATAACTGAACCAGTGGCAGCCACCCTGGAAGAAGCCTGAAGAGCATCAAAGCCACACTGCAAAGAATGCTTACCAACCTGATCAGAGGCATGAACTAAATCCTGCAATTCCTTACACTCTATACCCTCAGCTAAAGCATCTACCTTAGATTTCAACTGACTTAACAGAAAATTCTGGTACTTCAGCATATGAAACTGGCAATTTAAAGCCCTCATCGCTAGTGTGGAGGAGGTATACACTTTTTTACCCCACCTATCCAAAGCTCTAGAATCTTTATCCAGAGGAACTGGATTCTTTACAACAGAAGCCCTGACACCCTTAGGTCCCTGGCTAATAGTTTCCAGGTCAGCTCTAGGACTCTTATACAAATATTTATGAGCCTCTGGCACTCTGTAATACCTGTCTGGCTTGACAAGGGCAGGAAGTAAAGAATCAGGATTAAGGGAAGCCTCAGAAAAAACATCCAAAACAGGGGGAATGGCCAAGGGCCTATGCTGTGGTAAAAACAAAAATTCCCTAAGCCTCTTACGAGAATCTGAGAAATCCTGACCTTCCCACTTAAAATGCTCCCTCATGGAATGCAGGGTTTCAGAAAAGGAAAAATCCTCTGGAGGAGAAGCAGAAGGACAGGAATCCTCTGCATCCGAATCAGAATAAGGAGGAAAATCCTGAATGTCCTCAGCTGAAGACTCAGAGTAATCTGAGGAATGCTCCAATCCTTCCACCTCTGTCTCCACCCTAGGTCTCTTATCCGGAGGGGGCATGAACCTCTGATTAAAGTAATCAAATCCTCAGCCATTTTCAGCATATGTTTTTTAGGAACAGAACCTGCAGAACTAGGGCTGACTCCTGTGCCAGAAAGACCAGGCCTGGCTTTAGAAGGGGCTTTAGTGACAGAAGTAGAAGGCCTAACAACCTTATGTAAAGAAGGAACTACAGAAACTTGAGAGGCCCCCTCGGCCTGACCTAACTCCTGAGAGGCCACTTCCTGTAAGATTAAAGGCTCCCCCTGAGATTCAGCTGAAACCTCGGCTGGATCCACAGATTCCACCGTAGTTTCCAAAGAACCGGCGTCCGCAACGGACGACTCATCCTGCTTGGACTTTAACGATTTTTCTTTTCGCTTCTTAGCGGTAGCGGGCGTCGGAGGATCCGACGGCATGTTGTAATTACACCGCTTACCGAAGACAAGTCTAGCACAATCTAACCTGCGTTTAATGGTGCGCTTATTAAATCTAGCGCAAAAGTGACACCCGACTATGTCGTGCTCAGGCCCCAAGCAAGGAATACAGAGAGAGTGGTAGTCCCTATGAGGTATCTGTTTCCCACAAGAAATACAATTATTAACTTTTTCTGACATCCGGATTTAACTGAGGCAAGAAAAGACAAAAATATTCCCCAACGGGGTACTTAGCCCAACTTGGTCTTCGGTCTGAAACTCAGAATACGAAAATTTCAGGACGCCGAACGGCACTTGCAAACGCTGCTTCTGCTTCGGACCATGCGGCAAGAAAGACTGAGGATATGGCGTCGGTCATGCGCTTTAGTACCACTGTGTACTGACGTCAGATCTGAGTGACCATGACCGACGCCAGCCTAACACTTTGTTTATTCGGGCCGACCGAGGACAGCGGACTACCCACAGGTTATGACTGCAGCAATGTGAGACGAAGAACATCCATTTTTTAGCTATAGAAATATGAGAAATCTTAAAAGCATGTTATGCTACAAGGACTTTCGTCCCCCTTCTGTTCTGTCTTTTGATAGATTTGTATGTTCCAATTTTCACTTTGGTACTTTTCAATGTCATCATTGTTCTTGTTGTTCTGATTTGTTTGACAACTTGGGATCTGCTACATACACTCATCCGAAAACGCAATATACTTATAAATTTAATCTTAGAGCCACCTGTACTTCTACCAATGTAGTATATATGGCATCGTGTGTTGCATGCCCTGCATACTACATTGGTAAGACTACGCGTAGACTCAAGGATAGGATCACTGAACACAAATCAGAGATAAGGAGACAGTGTGCCAATAATGCTTTATTTAAGCATATAGAGTCTAATGGGAACATGCACACATTTAAATTCAGAGTTATAGATTTAGTGGTTCCTTTGAATTGGTGTGGTGACATCAGTAATTACCTTGAAACTAAAGAATATCAATGGATAGTACGTTTGGGGGCTGATAACCCTCCTGGCATTAATAATACTGTTAGTATTAAACCTATTCTTGTTAGACTACAACGTAACATGAAATAAGTAATGTGTTATGTTTTATTATGTATTATTATGTTTTATTGCTTTGTATGTTTTTAATTTTTTGAATTTGTCATCTGACTTTGGCTGCGGTCATGTGACTTTGGGCTTGTATATAAGCAGATGCTTTTTGTATGTTTGTATTCAGTATTGAAAAAGGGTTTCACCCGAAAGCTTTGCGTTTTATAAAGTATTTTACTCAGCATCTTGTGTATTTTTGGACTATTCTCAGCATACTACTTTTTGTGTTACTTGTGTTACTCTGCTGGATTGTTGAGTAATATCATCTGGTAGCCTTTACTTTGCAGCCTCTTATTCAACATGGAATCGCTACAGTCTTTACTTATGCAAGAGGTAAATCCCTCATTGGACTTTGTTCCTGTTATTGTTCCTGATAATGGAACACAGGTTAACCAGGATAATATATCTAAAGGTGACATTGACATTTTTAACCATAAAATTATGCTCTTTGAACGAAAAGTAGGCTCTTTTAAGCGTTTTCAGTGGCAGAGATTCAGCTTTTCCGCCTACCTTAAAATGGGGATAGTACCCCGGGGTCTTAGGATAATAAAAATGCCATCCTATGGGAATGTATACCCTGAACTGCTTCAACGTTGGCAGCAACTGAATTTAAAACTCAGCCTAGATTATATGACATTAATGAATGAGTATTTTCATTCTGTTGAACAAGAACTAAGAATTGAAATTACCAAGCTGGATGATGACCTGAAATCTATGGCTTGTTTTCCTGATATGATTTCCAGATATCAGTCTTTGTTCAACAAGTTTTGTGAACTAGATGACAAACTTGAGATGGTTAAGAAACGGAAACTCTCTCGAGACATCAACGATTTTCGTTTGGGTCATATTTTCTCTTGGCCGAGGAATGACTCAAGAGATTCAACATTAAATCTTCCTGTTCAAAAAACCTATACTGGTACTTCCATGAGGGCATTAGATGACTTCCAACCATCTGATTTAAATTTGAACTCTGGCGCTGATTTTTTATTAAAAGACAGTACTGCTTTAAATCCTGTTGAGCCTGTAGCCACTCCTATTAACGATGACGTTGTAGCGACGTCAGTAAAAGAGATTCCAGCTAATGCTTCGGTTTCGACGATGGATGGGCAACAAGCACCCAAAAAGATACATCAATCTACTTTAAACTTTGTAGAGAAGCGTTTTCAGCTGGAGAAGCCAGAACGCGTGCAGGAACATTCAAAGAAAAGGGAATCTTGTCTTACGAGACAACAAGCAGTATCGACGAAACGAAAAAACGACAGCCCTATGAGACAGGGCAAGAATGCCCGCAGATAGTAAGAGGAGTTTTAAATCTCTCTTCTTTTGTTTTGACTGATTTTCATTTATCTCTTCTTTCTAAGGGATTGAATTTTATACCGGTTGTGAGTTTGGACTTGGTTAATATTATAACAGATCTCAAAGTGTTTGTGAGAACTTTGAACTTGAAATTATTATTTAGTAATCATGCTGATTCTAATAATGTCTATAAAAAGCGAAGTACTTTTATACCTTTGAGTGTACCTATCACAGTTGCTTTTCATGATGTTTGTGAAGCTGATTTTAGAGCACAGCATAATGTTCATGGCATGACATTTAACTATAACTTGAATTATGAAGAACATCTTGCCTTGGAAAACCTTAAACGTAATGAAGATATTATCATTAAACAGGCCGATAAGGGTGGTAGCATTGTAATCATGGATAGGGCCTGTTATAATTTATCAGTAGAAAAGTTGCTTGTAGATCCGCTGTCTTTTAAAAAAATTAATATATCTGATGTAAAAAAGCATATTACCAAGGTTAATTTGTGCATTTATGATTTGCAATTCAATAATAGTATTGATTTAGATTTATTTAATTTCTTTTCTGTACCATGCCCAACTATACCACAACTATATGGGCTTCCTAAAATACACAAATGTCAGCTAGACCCCCCCCAAGGAGGCCTATTGTTTCCGGCAATGGATGGGTCACTGAACCTATTTCGGTGTACCTTCAAAAACAGCTTTTTCCATTCCTGGATAAATGCAATTTTGTTCTTAAGGACACTGGTGATTTTCTATCTAAATTGTCTACCTGGTATTATAGTGAACCACGCAATATTGGTGAATATTTATTTGTTACACTAGATATTGTTTCGTTGTTTACCGTTATTCCTAATTCTTATGGCGTAGAGTCTATAAGGGAATTCTTAACAGTTGATAAATCCCTGACTACTGATTCTATACAAAACATATGTCAGCTTTTGGATCTAGTACTTAGTAATAATGTGTTTATTTTCAACCAACAACCATATTTACAGGTCAACGGGGTTGCTATGGGCACCCCCGTGGCCAATACATACGCAAACTTAGTGTTGTATCAGTGGGAACTACAAAACCTTCATGATGGGACTAATTTTTTGGACACACATGTTGTATTCTATCAACGTTTTGTTGATGACTGCTTTTTAATTTGGAAAGGTTCCATTGCTAGCTTAGAGCAATATATACTAACTTTAAACACTACTACTAGTTTCTTGAAATTTAAATCAACTGTAACTAGTAATGAGGCTTCCTTTTTGGATGTTAAAATCTTTTTAAGTAATGGATCTCTTAATACTACAATATACAAAAAGCAGACACACACAGGTAGATACATACATGCCAACAGTATGCATGCCCCGCATGTTTTTCGGGGCGTAGTTAAATCCCAATTCATTAGAGCTAGTAGACTTAATACAGATGATGATATATTTAATATGCAGTTATCTGAAATGTATCATGATTTTATTGACTGTGGTTATGCTGATACTATTCTGTTGGAACTTAAAGATTATGTCTTTAATAACAGGCATTGTTTATATCCACCTTATTTCAGGAATTTACACCACATAGTTAATGATACTAGGGTAAATGCAACTCTGAATATTTCCACATGCCATAGATTTAGGTATGTTACTGGTTTTGGTAATAAGATTGCTCTTGTTAAATGAACAATACATAAATATTGGCCTGTTTTAATGGCATCACCTGAACTTTTAAAATTGTTGGGTGATAAACCATTTTTTAGTTATAGGAATATGAGAAACCTTAAAAGCATGTTATGCTATAAGGACTTCCGTCCCCCTTCTGCTCCGTCTTTTGATAGATTTGTATGTTCCATTTCTCATTTTGGTACTTTTCAATGTCATCACTGTTCTTGTTGCTCTGATTTGTTTGATCATTTGGGATCTGCTACATATAGCCATCCGAAAACACATTATACTTACAAATTTAATCTTCGAGCCACCTGTACTTCCACCAATGTAGTATACATGGCATCGTGTGTTGCATGCCCTGCATACTACTTTGGTAAGACTACGCGTAGACTCAAGGATAGGATCATTGAACACAAATCAGAGATAAGGAGACAGTGTGCTAGTAATGCTTTATTCAAACACATAGAATCTTTTGGGAACATGCATACATTTAAATTCAGAGTTATAGACTTAGTGGTTCCTTTGAATCGATGTGGTGACATCAATAATTACCTTGAAACTAAAGAATATCAATGGATTGTGCGTTTGGGGGCTGATAGCCCTCCTGGCATTAATAACACTGTTAGTATTAAGCCTATCCTTGTTAGATTACAACGTAACATGAAATAAGTAATGTGTTATGTTTTATTATGTATTATTATGTTTTATTATCTTGTATGTTTTTAATTTTATGAATTTGTCATCTGACTTTGGCTGCGGTCATGTGACTTTGGGCTTGTATATAAGCAGATGCTTTTTGTATGTCTGTATTCAGTATTGAAAAAGGGTTCTACCCGAAAGCTTTGCGTTTCATAAAGTATTTTACTCAGCATCTTGTGTGAATTTAAGAATTATCTTGCCATTATGCATTTGTACTTTTTCACTTTACTTTGTATAATTTAATTTTTGTTTACTTGCATGTAATATGAAACTTTTCTCCCTGGGCCTCCACTGAAAACGGGCTCGTTGAACCCAGTGGACCTCCCGGGTAATCAAACTGGAAATAAATAAAATTAATAAATTAGTAACACATGCAAATGATAGTATGGACTGAAAGGAAAATTATGGAATTATCATCCGCTATGTGACAGTTTTCAAGTATACATAACAGCCAGAAATTCTCTTTCGGAAAATAATGACTGCGATACTATGAAATGAAAATCACTCTTTAGACATTCCATTTAAGCAGACAAGTGTTATAAATTTGAGGACTGTATTATTTTATTGGCATTTATTTACCAGGAAAGTCCACTGGGCCAAAACAGTCCATTTTCAGTGAAGGCCCAAGGAGATTAAGCTCCACAAAGTAGTTAGTATAGTGGTACATAATATTCAAAGCAGCTAGTAGATTCAAAGCAGTTAGTAGATACAAACAGTGTTAATCACATTTATTTATTTATACCGATTAGCTTTTGTTTAGTGAGTAACTGCTCTGGCCAGATTATGTAATGTACAAATCTTGGCACAGAAAATGAATGAATACCATATCAGGCAAAAATATATTTCTAATAAGCATTTATTTTTAATTATTCAGATATAAATTGCTTATTCATTTTTGGCAACACTTCCATTAAAAGGTAATGAGATCATACAGTAGAAAGAGCACTGGCTTATGCTTCATGTCTGTCATATGTCTAGAACTCATTATGTGTATATTTTGGTGATAAATGCATATGCTTGCACTCATACAGATATTTTGCTTGCAATAATGGGTATTGATAAATGGGGAGAGTTGCATCAGGAAGGGCATCCAGTGTAAAATTTTGCCAAATCATACATGCAGACAACAGTACAGATATACATACCGGATCGGTCGAGGCCCGGGTTAACAACAACCGCCACCAGTACTGTTGGCCAACAGGGTGCTGGCAGAAATTGGGCTACTGTTGGCCAAAGGAGGAGAAGAGGGAGAAGGCATGCCTGAAGGCAGGTAAAGGCTAGAACTGTGATAGTGAGGGTCAAAACTTTGAATGTTGGTAGTATGACTAGTATAGGGAGAGAGCTAGCTGATATGATGGACCGAAGGAAGGTTGGTATATTGTGTGTGCTAGAGACTAGATGGAAGGGGAGCAAGGCTAAGTGTATCGGAGGCAGTTTCAAATTGTTTTATCCTGGTGTGGATGGAGGAGAAATGGCGTAGGCATTATCCTGAAGGAACAGTATGCTAAGAGTGTTTTGGAGGTGAAAAGAGTGCCGGATAGAGTGATGTTTATGAAGCTGGAAATTGATAGTGTAATGATGAATGTTGTTAGTGCATATGCTCCACAAGTTGGGTGTGCGATAGATGAGAAAAAAAATTTTGGAGTGAGTTGGATGAAGTGGTGATGACTGTACCCAAGGATATGAGACTGGTGATTGGAGCAGATTTCAATGGGCATGTTGATGAAGGGAACAGAGGGGATGAGGAAGTGATGGGTAGGTATGGTGTTAAGCAAAGGAATGCAGAAGGACAGATGGTAGTGGATTTTGCAAAAAGGATGGACATGGCTGTAATGAATACGTATTTTAACAAGAGGGAGGAGCATAGGGTGACATACAAGAGTGGAGGAAGATGCACACAGGTGTGTTATATCTTATGTAGAAGGGCCAGTCTGAAGGAGATTGGAGACTGTAAAGTGGTGGCAGGGGAAAGTGTAGTTAGGCAGCATAAGATGGTGGTTTGTAGGATGACATTGGTGATCAAGAAGAGGAGGAAGAGTGTGAGGGCAGCACCAAGGATCAAATGGTGGAAATTGAAAAAGGGTAATTGTGAGGTGATGTTCAGGGAAGAGTTAAGACAGGCACTGGGTGGCAGTGAAGAGTTACTTAATAGCTGGGTAACTACAGCAGAGCTAGTAAGAGAGATGGCTAGAAAAGTGCTTGGTGTGACATCTGGAAAGAGGAAGGAGGACAAGGAGACCTGGTGGTGGAATGAAGAAGTACAGGAGAGTATACAGAGAAAGAGGTTGGCGAAGAAGAAGTGGGATTGTCAGAGAGGTGAAGAAAGTAGACAAGAGTATAAGGAGATGAGGTGCATGGCAAAGAGAGAGGTGGTGAAGGCTGAGGATAAGGCGTATGAAGAGTTGTATAAAAGGCTGGACACTAAGGAGGGAGAAAATGACCTGTACCAATTAGCTAGACAAAGATGTGCAGCAGGTAAGGGTGATAAAGGGTAATGAGGGAAACGTACTCACAAGCGAGGAGAGTGTGTTGAGCAGATGGAAAGAGTACTTTGAGGGGTTGATGAATGAAGAGAATGAGAGGTAGAGAAGGTTGGATGATGTGTGGATAGTGAATCATGAAGTGCAGTGGATTAGCAAGGAGGAAGTAAGGATAGCTATGAAGAGGATGAAGAACAGAAAGGCTGTTGGTCCAAATGACATACCTGTGGAAGCATGGAGGTGTTTAGGTGAAATGCCAGTGGAGTTTTTAACTAGATTGTTTAATGAAATCTTGGAAAGTGAGATGATGCCTGAGGAATGGAGAAAAAGTGTTTTGGTACCGATTTTTAAGAATAAGGGTGATGTGCAGAGCTGTAGTAACTACAGAGGGATTAAATTGATCAGTCACAGCATGAAGTTATGGGAAAGAGTAGTGGAAGCTAGGTTAAGAAGGGAGGTGATAATTAGTGATCAGCAGTATGGTTTCATGTTAGGAAAGAGCACTACAGATGCAATGTTTGCTCAGAGAGTGTTGATGGAGAAGTACAGAGAAGGTCAGAAGGAGTTGCATTGTGTCTTTGTGGATTTAGAGAAAGCATATGACAGGGTGCCTAGAGAGGAGTTGTGGTATTGTATGAGGAAGTCGGGAGTGTCAGAGAAGTATGTAAGAGTGGTACAGGATATGTCCGAGGGTAGTGTGACAGCAGTGAGGTCTGCAGTGGAAGTGACGGATGCATTTAAGGTGGAGGTGGGATTACATCAAGGATCAGCTCTGAGCCCTTTCTTATTTGCAATGGTGATGGACAAGTTGACAGACGAGATCAGACAGGAGTCCCCGTGGACTATGATGTTTGCAGATGACATTGTGATCTGTAGTGACAGGTGGAGGCGACCTTGGAGAGGTGGAGATATTCTCTAGAGAGAAGAGGAATGAAGGTCAGCAGGACTATCACAGAATATATGTGTGTGAATGAGAGGGAGGATAGAGGAATGGTGTGGATGCAGGGAGTAGAGGTGGTGAAGGTGGATGAGTTTGCAGATGACATTGTGATCTGCAGTGAGAGTAGGGAACAGGTGGAGGTGACCCTGGAGAAGTGGAGATATGCTCTAGAGAGAAGAGGAATGAAGGTCAGTAGGACTAAGAGAGAATATATGTGTGTGAATGAGAGGGAGGATAGAGGAATGGTGAGGATGCAGGGAGTAGAGGTGGCAAAGGTGGATGAGTTTAAATACTTGGGATCAACAGGTCAGAGTAATGGTGAGTGTGAAAGAGAGGTGAAGAACAGAGTACAGGCAGGATGGAGTGGGTGGAGAAGAGTGTCAGGAGTGATTTGTGACAGACGAGTACCAGTAAGAGTGAAAGGGAAGGTCTACAAGAGGGTAGTGAGACCAGATATGTTATATGGGTTGGAGACAGTGGCACTGACAAAAAGGCAGGAGTCACAGCTTGACATGGAGGATTGAAGATGTTAAGATTTGCACTGGGTGTGACAAGGATGGACAGGATTAGGAATAAGTATATTAGAGGGTCAGCCCAGGTTGGAAGGTTTAGAGACAAAGCCACAGAGGCAAGATTACATTGGTTTGGACATGTGCTGAGGAGGGATGCAGAGTATATAGGGAAAAAGGTGCTAAGGATGAAGCTGCCAGGTTACAGGAAAAGAGGAAGGCCTAAGATAAGGTTTATGGATGTGGTGAGAGAGGACATGCAGGTGCTTGGTGTGACAGAGCAAGATGCAGAGGACAGGAAGAAATGGAAATAGTTGATCTGCTGTGGCGACCCCTAACGGGAGCAGCCAAAAGAAGAAGAAGTCCTGCATACAGCTTACCAAAAATCCATACATCCCTAATGACAATTAAGGAATTTAAGAGATATACGATGATACTCTGACTCATGTACTGCACAACTGTTGGCATATAAGGTAAATATCAACATCTCCTATCTAAAAATGAATGACCGAAACATATTAACATTGACATAAACCTGGCATCCTTTATGTGCATTACATCACTTTTTCCTTGACTTTGTTTAAAATGGTAACAACAACATTGCACTCAGACATACATGTACACACACACACACACACACACACACACACACACACACACACACACACACACATACGCAGCACACACACACACACACACACACACACACACACACACACACACACACACACACACACACACACACACACACACACACACACACAAATGTATCTACAGAGAAAAAAATATTGTATATATAAAGAAAAAGAATTGCAAACCTCATCTGACTATTTAGAAGTTACAAGTGAAATAAAACTTTATTAGCCAGATTACAAATGTGAGCACTTTTATTGGAAAAAAAAACAGAAATGTTCACATTTTTATTTAATTAATAAAGTTTTATTTTACTTGAACCACCACTGGCTTGTTTTTTATTCTATATCTGTATTTATCTATCTCATCTATCTATATCTATATTTACATATCTTATATCTATTTCTATAATGCATATGAAATTGGTTCAAACATATTAACCAATTTTATGTAAAACAGAACTAATCACTAAAAAAAAAAAATCAAACATCAACAACTGCAAATGTAAACACAAAGTTTACATTGTTTACATATGAGGTCAAACCACACCTGAATGAACAAGCACATGTAAAATAAAAAAATAAAAATACCAACTCAGTATCCAAAATAAGTAAACCTAACCTACAGACAAACCTAAAACACTATTATTACATGGTGGAGCTTCATCTCCATACCCTCAATGTGGCAGCTCTGTAAGTCCACAGTCACATACCACAAACAAAGGAAACTAGCTTAGAATTATGCTATAGTTGACAATATGTCATCAGCTTTAACATCATTTGATACATTTAACCAGTGACACAATTTGTGCAGAATAATCTGCATGTGACAAAAGAATGAATGGCCAAGTCAAATATGCCCATATACATAAGTGTGCTATACAACCAATCGAGAAGTCAACTTGTCAAAGTAAAAAAAAAAACACTTTAGCTGATCACATGCACTGTCTTTTTTCAGTACAAGGTCACAATACAGTGGGGATCAGGAGATTTACCCTTCCCTCACTGTATTACCATCTCATACTTGGTATCCCTCACTGTATTACCATCTCATACTTGGTATATATAACTGGCAGGGCTTGTGGGGGGCACAGCCCTCCACTTGGAGGGTCCAAGAGGCATGACCCTTACAGAAAAGTAGATTTTGTTTTTCTTTGAATCATTACAATTTGAAGTATCATGTATAAGTATCATGTAAGCAAATGTTTGTGATTTGAATGGTTATGAGTGTATGGCAGCCACTCAAAATGTTGAAACTTTGAGTATATCAGTATGGGCATTAACCCCCTTTTCCTCATTTTCTACATGAGGTTGGCATATCACATCAAAAGTGACCATCACCTACAGCCAATATTCACATTGCCAGGTAGATATTTATAAATATATATATGGATTCGTATCACTTCACTGAAATACCATTTCACTAACACCCATTTCACTGAGACCAAAACACCTAAAGTTCATTTCACCTAAACTCATTTCACTGACAAGTAGTACTCTAAGGCAAGTCAAAGTTACATGTTGTTTTCCCCACTGTAGTGCAATCCTGGTGTTAATATATATAGTTAGAGGTGTGTGGGTGGTGTAGCCCCCCCCCCACTTAATTTGGTTTTCTGTTGTCTGGTTTTGTTTTACATTATTTGGTAAAACCCAACTAGGTGGGGGGCTATGCCTCCCACCCCCCCCAACTATATATACTAACACCAGGATCGCACTACAGTGGAGAAATGGACATATACCTTTGACTTGCCTTAGAGTACTACTTGTCAGTGAAATGAGTTTTACATGAAATGAGTTTTAGGTGAAATGAACTTTAGGTGATTTGGTCTCAGTGAAATGGGTGTCAGTGAATGGTCTTTCAGTGAAGTGATACGAATCCATACGAATCCATATATATATATATATATATATATATATATATATATATATATATATATATATATAATTACTTTGTCATCCTATCTCCACCTAGGTACTTGCCCTGTATAAACTAACCGCGTGGCAACTAAGACCTAATTATTGAAACAGGAAGGACATCTACAGCGGTGCGAATGCACAGGCAGGCTCCAGCTTTCAGCCCCACTACCCTATATTTCTAAAGAAAAAGGTTATTAACTATACCCTTGTAAAATAGTTTTTTTATTCTTAGATAATACCTTAAGGCAAGCTCACTTGGGCAAGAAACACAACAATATATAACATAGGTAGCTGTATATACCAGACAGAAAATATCTAGCCTTTACCTCCAGTTTTTAGCTATTTAAGTAAGAACAGAGTGAACCATAGGGCGTGAGTCTAGAGTTTCACCTGCAATATCTACTAATGCTCTAAAATCAGGTCTAGTATTGCCAAAAGTGGTTCCTGCACTTACCTGCAGTGTACAACCTTTAAGACCCAGAAAGCTCCTGGTTGGTTCATCCCCACTCCGCTTCACCCTCGCTTCGCTCGGGCTTGCTTCGTGCCCCACCCTGCCCCCTTATCTCACCCGCCCCCACTATCCTTTCATTTATTAGTTCTTAAAACCACACCCCCTACACCTTAGAGCCAATCACACTGACCTCCCTATTACCTACACTCCTTCCCACAACCCTAATCAATTAATCAACTCTTGTCATCTAAACTCTGGTTCCATCTATTTTATTAGAATAACCTCCCTCTTCTGACTTGCCAAAAGCAATGAATCTTATTATTCCTCTTATACTATCACTTATAATTATCCCTTATTCATTAACAAGCTACGAAAACCTAAAACTTAGAGGATTTCACTACCCTAAGGGCCAAACTTGCATTCCCCTAAATCTTCTCCCTAAAGAACTTTCTCCTTTCCATTACCCCATAAAAACGTCATGTATAAACAGTACATATCCCATCCAATTATATCCAAAGGCATCAACTACAAGACATGGACAAAAGATACTATATAAATTCTTTAGACTCTTAGACTACCTGAAAAAAAGTATTACTAAGGATGGCGATATACACCCAAATCCAGGTCCATCCCCTAACCTCGATTCTGTCATTCCAATCTTATCCCAAAGGTCAACTAGTTCCCTTCTCATCTTCCATCTTAATCTAAGAAGCATAAATAATAAGGTTCATAATTTACATGCCATGCTAGCCACCCACCTCCCTGATATCATGTGCCTAACAGAAACATGGCTCAAACCAGCCACCAAAGATAATGAGATTCTCCCACCTGGGTATAATATATTTAGGGTAGATCGCGAAAAAAAAAAGGGGTGGTGGTACAGCTGTCTTGTACAGAAGTACACTTAATATCATAATGAATCCTATCCAACCACCTAAGGTCGCTAATGCAGAGTCAATTGCTCTAAAATTATGTTTAAATAACCAAAAAAGTATCAATCTTTTTGTAATTTACATTCCGCCTGGGAACAACTTAGAAACTATGGAGCATACTCTAAGCTGGCTAGCCACTAACTACCCTCAAGAAACCATTGTACTAGGAGATGTCAACATTGACTGGACCCAATGTTCCTCACAGACAAATCCTATGCCCATAAACCTACATGGTTTCTCCCAAAGTATAGCCTCTACCACAAGAATAGGAAATCCACACCAAAAAGAGAGTATACTTGACTGGATACTTACTAATAACCTCACCCATAATTATACCACTGGGACCCTCCCTAATGATCTCAGTGACCACCTAGTCACATTCATATTAAAACACAAAATTACTAGCACAAACCTCCCCATACACAGACTTGTTAGAAATAAAAAGAAATTTGCTCCAACACAATTTTTAACAGAACTCAAATCCTGTAACTGGTCTAAGCTAAAAACTCTTCCGCTCGAAGAGAGCGTGACACTCTTTACTGACACATTCCTTAATATTCTGGACTTTCATGCACCTAACAGAGTAGTCAGAACTAAAGTCCGGATAGCACCCTGGTTAACCAGAGAAACCAAATCCAAAATTAAACTTAGAGACAAGGCCTGGGATATATGGCGCACTACTAAGGTACCTCTAGATCGCATTAAATTCCAGCAGCTTAGAAATGATATGAAAAAAGCCATTACCCTGGACAAAAAGAACTACTTCTGTCACCTCCAAGATAAACACCAGAATAACCCTAAGAAGTTTTGGGCAGGATTAAATAATCTTCTCCATACAGGGAAATCGTCAACCCCTACCCCTGAGACACTTATTGGTAAAAACCCAGAAGAAGTAGCCAATACTTTTAACTCCTTCTTTACTGAGACTATACAGTCACTAGCCAATCAACTACCTCCCCCTTCCTCTCCCCTTATAAATGTTTTAGAAGAATCATTCCCCTTCTTTAATTTTCAACCCATATCCACATTCTACATTAGAACCTTACTGAAAAAACTTAAACCAACTATCCTCTCTGCAGATCGACTCCCAGCAGAATACCTGCAAATAGCAGCAGATGTAATAGCCTATCCCATCTCTATTCTGATTAATCAAACCATCACTGAGGCCACAATCCCCTCTATCTGGAAAATACCCTATGTCATACCACTCCACAAGGGTGGCTCTTCTACTGAACCATCGAACTACAGACCAATAGCAATATTGTCTCCAATAGCCAAAATCATGGAAAGATTTGTTCATAAACAACTTCTTCACTATCTTACCCTAAACAACCTATTGACCAAGTCTCAACATGGTTTCAGACCCCACCATAGTACGACCACCGCCCTCCTTTCCTTTACTGACACAGTTAATCAAAACCGTAACAACAAAAAAATATCTTCTGCTCTCTTCCTGGACTTGTCAAAAGCCTTTGATATGGTCAATCACCAGTTACTTCTCCACACTCTGAAAACCTTACACCTCAATAATCCAGCCCTTAGCTGGTTCCACGCTTATCTCTCTGGAAGGCAACAAGCAGTCCAATGGCAAAATAAGCTCTCTCACCTGCTGCCAAATACTATAGGAGTTCCCCAAGGCTCTATACTTGGTCCCCTTCTTTTTTCAGTATTCATAAACGAACTTCACTCAGTTATCCCCAAAGCCACCTGCATCCAATACGCAGATGACTCCACCCTTATTTGCTCAGATGTCTCTCTCCCCGATTTACAAATAGCCACCCAACTTTGCTTTACTATAGTAGAAAAATGGCTCTCGGAGCGGAAACTCATCCTAAACCCAAAAAAAACTAAGTTACTACTATTTTTTCCTACCTCAGCCCCTCCTCCCATGCATCTCACTTTACAATGGAAAAATAGTACCTTCACCGTTCAATCCAATAATGGTACCATCATTGTGCCTGATACCAATACAAAACTATTAGGCGTTATAATCGACAACAAACTTAAATCTGATTTGCATATCAGTCAAACCATAAAGACTGTAAACAAGAAACTTGGATCCTTGTATAGAATAAAGAACTTTCTAACCCCCTTTGCCAAACTAGCCATTGCTCGCACGCACCTCCTCTCCACCCTATTATATGCCTCTCCTGTACTTTCCCACCTCAATAAATGTGATATTAATAAACTATCTGTTTCTTATAATCACATTGCCAGATTTGTAACAGGAGCACCTTATAGAACACATCACTGCCTTAACTTAAGGAAACTTGACTGGTTAGAACTACCTAATCTTCTCAAAATGAACCAACTCACTGAAGCATTTAAAATCATTAAACAACCTGACAAAACCCCATCACTTAATAAACTACTGATCCCTTACTCCAATCTTAGCTGTCTACGCTCCTCAAACAGACTTCTGGTCCATACCACCAAATCTAACAATTTGGGAGGTGAGGCTCTTTTCGCCAATTCTATAGGAAAGCTTTGGAATTCCCTCCCTAATAACCTAAGACTTATTACTTCCCTTGGTCTATTCAAAAAGAATCTTAAACAATATTTTAACATACAATGGCTATGCCCATGTGAAAATCCAGATTAGTTGCCTTAGATAGATAACAATATCCTACCTGGAAATCCAGGGTTGTTTGATTTAACCAAATTCTAAATTATGCTGACCACTATCCTATTTTTGTTGGTTTCACATTAGACAGTTTCTTCATGGTCCTTCTGAGTTCTATAAAGAACCAGTCACTGTGCTGAAAATTGAAACATCATTGTCTTCTGAGCTTTGTTTAATGTTATAGTTGTCAAATGTATCTAATTAAGTAATGCATAATAATATGTAAACCTGTATTTCTCTCCTTTTCCTCTATGTGTATTGTAACTTACTTGTATTGTCTTCTCTGTGGAGCTTTTCTCCCCGGGCCTACGCTGAAAATGGACATATATCCAGTCAGACTATCCCGGTCAACAAATGTAAAATAAATAAATAAAAATAAATAAAAATATATTTATATATATAAAATTAAACACACACACGCACGCACACACACACACACACACACACACACATATATATATATATACATATATATGGGCATCTATATATATATATATATATATATATATATATATATATATATATATATATAGATGGGTAACCTTCATTTGACTTAAAGCTCATTTGAATGAGACCAAATGACTGAAACTTCATTTCACTGACACTTCATTTGATTTGACTGACAATTAGTACTGGCAGTGTCTAGAGCACTGTAAGGCAAGTAAAATGAATATATCTTCTTCCCCATTGTAGTGCGACCCTGGAGTTAGTATATATAGTTAGGGTGGTGGGGGCAGTGCCCCCCCCCACTTAATTTCATGTTATATTCTCTGCTTTTGGTTTTATATTGTTTAGTAATACCAAAGTAAGTGGGGGGCTGCACCCCCCACACCCTCCAGTGTGAGGGGCTGTGCCCCCACACCCCCCCTAACTATATATACTAACTGCAGGGTCGCACTACAGTGGAGAAAAGGACATATTCCTTTTACTTATCTTACAGTGCTCTAGACACTGCCAGTACTAATTGTCAGTCAAATGAACTGTCAGTCAAATGAACTGTCAGTCAAATGAAGTTTCAGTCATTTGGTCCGACTAAAATGTTTGTCAGTCAAATGAGCTTTCAGTCAAATGAAGGTAAACTATATATATATATATATATATATATATATATATATATATATATATATATATATATATATATATATATATGGGTTCACCACGAAATTTCGAAATCTCAAAATCTCAAGTTTGAAAATATCGAGTTCAGAACCCCCCCAAAACACCACCCAGCACAATAAAACATGTGTATGCAAGGGCCAAGACCCCCATGGGGGGCAAACCCCCCACACCCCCCGCAACTTAAATATACCAACTCCAAGATCACACTACAGTGAGGACAAGGGAAATCTCCCGGTCCACACTGTATGCTGATCATATATATATATATATATATATATATATATATATATATATACACGCCCTTGGATTAAAACCAAATACACCAACCAAAGTCCAGCACACTAACGATGAATAAAAAATAAATCCATCATGCTTCAGAATCAATAAATAATCCAGCAAATGAGCAAATAATGAGCACAAAGCTTAAGAGTCAAAAATACCATTTACTTCAAAATTTCAAACAACTCTAAGGAAATGGCTATTGGGCAAAGCAAGAAGGCCGGTTTCGCTCCCTGGCATCATCAGTTCAGTGGAAGAAACTGTATCCCCTCACCTTAATGTTCTACGAATTTAAAGCAATTTAAAGCAACAGCTATAAAAATATTCCAATAGCAACATTAAATAATGACAATCTGTTCAATGCAACCTTATACCCAATAAAGATATGAATGCAAATACCTGTATCATAAAACATGGGCACATAAATAGCACCACTTATTCATTTTCATACTGGCTACTTATACTAACTAGATCAATTAATTATTTAATAAACCAAATAATGAATTAGAAAAATGAGTTACAAAAAAATTTTGAATTATGAAAATATTTAAAACTCAAATAAACCCCTACCAATATTCATTAAGTCTCAGCTTGTGCATCACACTCAAGTTGATTAGCCATAACCTTTCCTTCTGATCCATTATTCGATGTTTACATAAATCAGACATATTCCAATCTCTAACTAGACCTAATCAAACAAAAATAAAACGTGCCGAGGCATGTTCAAATTTATGTTTATACAGTGCACTTCTAAGGCACTTGCAATTAATGTCACCAAGATATACTGCTATTCTGTTTTTTAAAAGCCCTAAATGTCTGCCCCACACTGACAGATAGCCATATAGGCAACCCATTCTGTACTACATGGAATTAGATGTTGAATATTAAAAACATTGGGGGTATTAACCAAAGTAAAGGACTTGGTCCTGGAGACCACCTTACAGTAAACACAGTCACCACAATTAGCACAACCTATGGCAGCATTCCGCCTAGTGTTATCCTTATCAGAACCCATTCTTTTAAACCAAGATGGCCATTCACCTATATTCCTACCACATTGATAACTAAAAGAAAAAGTTCTTCAAGGCATTGGTCAAAGAACTCATACAATTTTAATATATGCCAATACTTGTTTATCACTTCACTGATAGTGCCATAAGTGGTAACAAATTGTTATTTAAATGTTCCATGCCTTAATGGCTCAAATCCATTTTCATTCTTGTCAACTAGCAGATCATCCCTTTTAGTATTCAAGGCCATATTTTTTGCTATCCTAATCTGGAGTTCTGCATACCCTCTTTTTAAAAATATATCACTCATTTTATCAGCTTCCATTTTAAAATCATTATCATCACCATATATGCATCTTAATCGCAGGAACTGTGCCTTTGGTATATTTGTTACCGTGTATCTCGGATGACAACTGTTAGCCTCAAGTATTGCATTCTTAGTAAATGTTTTCTTATAAAGATTAGTTATCATTGTCCACTCTAGAGCCTTCGTAACACTGATATCCAAAAAATCAATGTTAGAAAACTCAATCCTATCTACAAATTTCAAATTAAACTCATTTGAATTAAGGTAAGTCACAAACTGTTGCCATGTTTCCAATGTCCCAGACCAAATGCCCCAACATTTATCTAGAAATCAGCACCACATAACCAATTCTTTCTTAAATGGGTTCCCTACATTATAAATCAAACCACATCTTAAATACCCCATAAAGAGGTCAGCATAAATAAGGGCAAAAGTTGTACTAATTGCAATACCCTTGGTCTGTAAGTAACATTCATTTCCAAAATAAAAAATGTTATTTTCCAAAATAATTCAGAGTGTTCCAATGAATATAGACCGGACACTGAAAGCCAATACCTCATTGCTGTGATACCACCCAAATGGGGGATGCTTGTATATAAAGACTGCACATCTAAAGTGCACAGATAAGAATTACAGGCTACCTGTAAATCATTCATTAATTGCAAAAATTCATTGGAATCCTTCAAGCATGCCCTTATCAAGTTTAACAACAGTTTGAGCTGATTTTCCAAATGCACAGACACAGGTTCAGTCAATGAACCCTTTCCCGATACAATAGATCTCCCAGGGGACAAAAAAGAGTTATGTACTTACCATAACGTTCCATGTGAGTTCTTCATCTCGCCTTCGTTCTTACTGATGGGTTCAGAGCAGATCCCTCAGCTCCAAGTCGGCCTACTACAAAGCTCAAGGTTTTCAAATAGCTTGAGGCCAAGTCCCTATCCCATGATGCACCTAGAGTTACCTCAAATCTTGTTTGCTGCATATAATAATACCATATGTCATTCTATAACTCCATAAGAGAAAGTATAGAAGGGTAAACTGACCAGGAAGGATCTAGCATCTCGGTCTTCTAAAAGCCCAGGAGGGGGTAGGAGGGAGGGACGTAAGAATGAAGGAGAGATGAACAACTCACATAGAACATTATGGTAAGTACATAACTTCTTTATGTGAAGTTGTTCTATCTCTCTGTTCATTCTTACTGATGGGTAACGTACCAAGCACCCTTTATCTCGGGTGGTTCACGGGAGTATATTTTTCAGGACAGTGGCTTCAAAGGAAGCCCTGTCCCTGGAGGCCCTGTCAACTTTGTAATGAGTGATAAAGGTATGAGGTTTTGACCAAGTGGCTGCTGCACAAATGTTATCAATAGGGAGTCTAGCTGAAAAAGCAGAGGATGTAGAAACTGCTCTGGTTGAGTGAGCTTTAATTTTATGTTGCAAAGGCATATTGGCAGCTGAATAAGCAAATGTGATACAATCAGATAACCATTTAGACAGAGTTGTTTTAGCCACTGGCATACCTTTCCTGGCATCTGAAAAAGAAACAAAAAGCTGTTCCGATTTCCTAAAATCTTTTGTTCTATCTAAGTAAAATCTGAACTGTCTGTGAACATCAAGTTTGTGCAGCATGCATTCTAGATTGTTGAAATGACTGGGAAAGAAAACCAGCAAATCAATAATTTGGTTAAGATTAGCTTCAGTGCAAACCTTAGGCAAAAAAGAGGGGTTTGTTTGAAGTGAGGCTCTGTCAGCATGGAAAATCAAGTAAGGAGGTTGAATGGACAAGGCCTGAAGCTCTGACACTCTGCGGGCAGAAGTAATAGCCACTAAAAAGATAGTCTTCCATGACAAAAATTTGAGGCCACATGAGGAAGCTGGTTCAAATGGAGGAAGAATGATGCGAGAAAGCATAAAGTTTAGATTCCATGAGGAATAGGGAGATTTCACAGGTGGTCTGAGAAGAAAGGTCCCTTTGAGAAAGGCTTTGAATAATTTGTGTGACATACTATTCAATCCTTCGAATCCAAGATGAAAGTTAGAAATGGCAGCAAGCTGAACACAGACTGTGGATGCTGCAGCTCCTTTACTGAAGATCATGGTCAAGAACTCTAGTATAGAAGCCATAGGGGCTTTGTAAGGATCAATATTGTTTTTAGAGGCCCATATAGAAAATTTTTTCCATTTGCTAAGGTATAGCTACCTCATAGATGATTTATGAGAGGATAAGAGAATTTGCTTGGTCTCATTGGAAAGTTTATGGAACCTGGCTATGATGGGAATTGGAGCAGTCAAGCAGTCAGCTTCAGGGACTGCAGAGAGGGATGAAGTTCCCCCGATGAGTGCGTCAGAAGGTCCAGAACTGGGTCCAGAATCCAAGGGGTCTTCCAAAGGATGAAGTCGAAGGAAGGGGAACCAAATCTGACAAGGCCAATGAGGGGCTATTAGAATGATAGTCGTTCCCAGAGATTTTGCTTTCTGTAGAAACTTGGGTATCAACGGGATTGGTGGAAAAGCATAGAAGAGACCCGGAGGCCAATCATGAATGAGTGCGTCCCTTGGGGCTTCTCCCGGAGGGGGAATCAGGGCAAAGTAGCTTCTGGATTTCATGTTCATGTGACTGGCAAAAAGGTCGCAGCATGGCTGTCCCACCTGCAGAATATCCTGCCCGCTATTTTGTTCTTGAGGGACCACTTGTGGGGCAACAAAATTGCTATCACATTGGATTTCCCTGGGATGTGCATTGCAAACAGAAAGTGCTGGGTGGATATAACTCATTGCCATACTCTTAGGGCCTCGTGACAAAGGGGGTATGACCTGGTTCCTCCTTGTTTGTTCAAGTACCAGACCACTGACATGTTATCTGTCTGAATCGCAATCGTACCCACAAGAACAGAGTCCTGGAAGTACTGCAACGCCAAAAGTACTACTCTCATTTCTAAGACATTGATATGCAGATGTGTCTCTTGATTGGTCCATGTGCCTTGGGCTGTTCTTCCCTAAAAATGCCCCCCCACCCTATCAGGGAAGCATCCGTTGTCACTGTGGCCACTGGTGGGGGCAAAACAAAGGGATGTCCTATCGCGACATGAAGTGAGGTCAACCACCACTGAAGATCTTTTTTGCAGGAGTTTGTGATCATTATCAGGTGAGACATGGGGAGATCTTGGTAAGACCATTAAGTGAACAACAGCCACTGCAGTATCCGCATGTGCATACGACCCAGCAGTATGGCCAGAATTGCTGCTGCCATCATACCTAACAATTTTAGAACTTCTGATGCTGGAGCCTTGTTTTTGGATATCAGAATGCAGACCTGGTGATGGAGACTCTTTCTAGTGGAAGTCTTAGGGTGGTGGTGTCCAGTTCTGCTCTGATAAAGACGATATGCTGCAATGGAGTCAAGGCAGATTTTTCTGAGTTTTTGTAATGCCCAGCTGGCTGCAGAATGACAGAGTGGATTCCCTGGCTTGAATGAGTTGATGCCTGGTGGTGGTGGTGAGGAGCCAATCGTCTAGGTACGGAAACACCTGGAATCCTAAACATCTTAGGTGAGCCGTGACCACTGCCATGCATTTGGTGAACACTCTGGGGGCTGTAGTGAGACCAAAGGGCAGGGCTCAAAACTGGTAATGATTGGCTCCCAACTGGAAGCGCAGATTATCCCTGGATGACCTGGCCATTTTTATATGGTAGTACTCATCCTGGAGATCTATCGAGCACATCCAATTGTCTTTCCCTAAGAAGGGAAGTATTGACTGAAGCGTGACCATCCGAAACTTCTCTTTCTTGACAGATTTGTTTAGCCTGTTGAGGTCCAATATAGGTCTCCAGTCCACTGTCTTTTTTGGAACTAAAAAGAATCTTGAGTAAGTTCTGGATCCTGTCTGGTCTGCTGGGACTGGCTGGATGACTCTTTTTTTTTTAGCAACGTTTGGACCTCTACTGTTGCTTGTTCCCTGTAACTGGGTGGAACGTCGGGGATTTTTCTTGTCGGTGGAGGGGGGTGTTGCGAATGGAATGAAGTATCCTCTGGAAATTATACTTTGTACCCAGTTGTCATTTGTTATTTTGAGCCAGGCATCTGGGTACAAAGATAAGTGACCCCTGACTGCCTCCAGAGCAGGACATTCGGGCCTCCTTTCAGGAGCGCTGGTAAGGGCTTCCCAAAGAAGTGATCTCTGTCGTCCTGGTTTTGTGGACCCCCTCTGCCATGAGGGCAGCATCTTCCATTATTGCCCCCTCCTCTGCTCCTGGAGGGGGGTTTACCACGTATGCCCTGAAAGGCTCCTTGGGCTTTTCGGAACCACTTTTCCCCTCCCCTTTGACCCTTGGGGTAGGGTCTGGTAGGGGTGAAAAAATGGACACTGACGGCAGACAGAGTCTTTTCCTTCTGCTCACACCTGGTAAAAGTTTCCTTAACTTTGGGCCCGAAAAGGGATGAGCCATCAAAAGGGGTATTCACAAAGGATGACTTAAAGGGCTCCACAAAGGAACACAAGCCCATCCAGGAGTGCCTCCTAAGAGCAACTCCTGTACCCGCTGCCCTGCTCATTCCATCAGCTGTATAAGAAATGAGGCGCATGGACGAGTTAACAATGGAGTTGAGGGTAGCAAGTTGGGAGGCAACTTTGTCTGTAGCTCCTGCAGCTACTGTACTTTGAAGAGTATCTCCCAGCTCTTTAAGGAGATCTCTTTGTAGTCTCATGAAATGGGTTAAGTAGTTAAGCGAAGGGAGTGCAAAAGTCACTGAAATAAACATGCGCTTCCCATATCTATCCATGATCCTAGAGTCTCTTTTAGGAGGATGGATATAAGAGGAAGTTTCTGACATTTCCTTTTTGGTGGCTGCCACCACCACCATGGCATCAACTGGCACACCTTTGGTCAAGAAGGATTTATCTTGGGGGGCAGATATGAACTTATTAGGCCTCCTAGAGACAGGCTCCATGGTGTCCAGAGATTCCCACGCCCTTCGTAAGACCAGCTGCATAAGCTCTTCAAAGTGTGGAGACACCCAAGAGGTGGAGGGCTGAGACCTGAAAGCCTTCAGAACCGACTCATCTTCAGTAGGGTTTGAAGACTGCCAGTCACCCCTCTGCCTAAGGATTTCAAATATCTCTGCAAATGAGATATCTTCAGAGGGGGACCGTGGGGACCCTTCTGATTCATCCAAGTCAGTATCAGATGTTAGGGACTCCTGAAGGGAGTCTACATGTTTCCTCTTGCAAACTCTCTTCCTGGGAACCTCATCAGTGAGAGCTTCTGGTGAGGTCTTGGAAGAGCATGGGCCACCCAGTGGGGCTTCCTGAGGCTCTGGGTCTCTGCACATTGCCAAGATCTGTGAAGCAGAAGCAGACACAGGCACTTTAGGGGCTGAAAAAGCTGGACCTGAGGTTGAGGATGTCTTAGGAGACATAACTCTCCTCATGGCTTTGAAGACACCCTACTCCAATGTGAAGTGGCTGACAGATCCAAGGAAACCATCGATACCCCCGGCATCGGGACAGTGGGCTCTGAGCCTGAGGTAGGAGCCGAGCTCATCCAAACTGAAGCCCCGAGAGGCAGAGTCAGAACCGACAAGTCGGTTCGAGTATCCTCTCTGGACCAGGCTAGAGAGTGTCAGCTCCTAGAGTTCTCAATCGGTGCCGAGGATGTCAGAGTGAACAGAACCAAAGACACTGTAGCAGGCATTGGGTCCGAAGGCTCCACAATCAACAAGTCTGACTCCTCCGGCTCCGAAGGACCGGTATAGCTTGGTGGAGGAAGAGTTGTAGTTGGCATAAGGGTCCTCGGCTCCGAAGCCGCCTGGGCCAGAGCCAATAAAAATTTTGCAAAGGCCGGTGCCTGTAAAAGCTTCTGCACCGCATGATTCACATCCAAATCTGAAAGGCTAACAGAAGACCGAGATGAATGGATTGATGGTACCGACTAAAGTAAAGAAGATTTTGGAATTTCGGATACCGGTTCCAAAACCGGGGACTGGCTCCGAAAAGAAAAGACAGTCGAGACCTGTGGAGCTGATGTCACAGACTTTTTTGATTTTTTTGATTCCATGGAAGTCTTGGAAGACTTTGAGGACTTACTAGATCCATCCTGGTCACTCAAAGCCTCCTGGAAAGAAGGTTTCAATAAACCCCTATCAGTGAGTTTCCTCTTTCTCTCTTGGAGAACCCGAAAAGGAAAAGGAATGGCATATGGATCAGGTTTCTTGCAAGTGTAATGCACCTAAGCAATAAACCCAATTGACATGGCTGTCAGTGACAGACATCTTCTGACCACATTTAGGGCATTTTTTAAACCCTGACTTAGGGTGTTGTCCTTGTCATCAGCCATGACAGAAAATGTGGACACACCCAACAACAATCAAATATAAGAATAAGCCTTTTAATAAAAAAACAGGCTAAATATAAGTACACAAGGCCTTCAAACTAAGGCTAACAACAATCAAATATATGAATAATCCTTCTATTAAAAAGCAGGCTAAATATAAGCACACAAGCCTTTCAACTAAGGCTAAGAAATCACAGACACACACACACACACACACACACACACACACACACACACACACACACACACACACTATTTATCTAAACAGATAATATCAATTAGTGACAAATTCACTAAATACAAATAACCAATCTATACACTGCTAAAGTTAACTATAAAGCTGTGACAAAGGTCACTAACTAACCACACTATACTAAGTCTAAGAAAAAGGGTGACAGAAAGTCACTATTTAAACAAATTTTTAGTCAGACTTTAGATAGGCCTAAGAAAAAAAATGAGGCCAACTATTAAGCTATGAAAAAGGTACATAAGGGAAAGGGAAACTACAGATAAAGCTGTAAGAGCTTAACTAACTATCTAACTATATTATGAAGAACTTATCAACAATATTTTGAAATATAATAATATTAAGGTTTTTACTGGCTCGAGCTAGCAAGAACCTCCGATCTGTTGCAGCGGCAAACTAGATCTGGGGTAACTCTGGGTGCATCATGGGATAGGGACTTGGCCTCGAGCTATTTGAAAACCTCGAGCTTTGTAGTAGGCCGACTTGGAACCGAGGGATTGGCTCTGAACCCATCAGTAAGAATGAACGGTGAGATAGAACAACTTCACATCAACAGCTTTATAAATTTTAGGAACTATATAAAATCTTTGTGGTCTTGGACCATCTACCACCAAATGCATAAAGCATCAGATATTAGGCCATAATTTTTAGACTGCAATAGAAATCTATCAATTTTATTTTTGAATTCCAAAGTTGGATCTAACGGTAATTTAAAATAAAATTTACCATCATCACGTTGTCTCATAGCCTCTTTAATATAATCAGATGTACCCCATAAAACCATTGCCCCAACTTTATCTGCTTTAACCGCTACCAACTCTTCATTGTTAACCAACTTCCCTAATGCCTGTTTCTCAACATTAGTAAGATTACTTCCATAGTTCTTAAACAAAACACTTTGATTAGAATATAGATGATGTAAAACTTGTTCCTCAAACAATTTAACCCTAGGGTGGTAAAGCAGTTGAAATGTAGATTTACTTCAAACCTATTCCTGTTAGCACCATAAAAAAACTCCTTCTAAAGCTAAAACCTTGTTCAGTCGCCCCAGATGAACTTCCACCAAACTTTCTCAAACTAGCTACCGATGGGATAGCTTTTCTCATCTCTATCCTAATTAACCCTTCCATTGAAGAATCTTATGTACCTCACCTGTGGAAACAAGCCTTCATTATTCCCCTTCATAAGGGAGGCAACAACACTGAAATCTCTAATTTCCATCCTATAGCCATTTTTATCTCCTATTTCTAAGATTCTCAAAAAATGTATCCACCTTCAGCCTCTACCTTATCTCTTAGATAACCAACTGCTGACCTCTACACAACATGGCTTTAGACCAGGACACAGCACCACCACTGCCCTCCTTTCTTTTCTAGAATCTGTCAATCATGCTTGTGACTCAGGCAGTATATTGTATCCACCCTTCTTCTAGATTTATCTAAAGCCTTCAATACTGTTTCTCACAACCTTTTCTTGTTCAAACTCTTTCATCTCAGTCTTTCCTTCTCTTCCATCAGCTGGTTTTCAAGCTATCTCTCTAATACACAGCAAGCTGTCAAATGGAAGAACTCCATCTCTTCCTTCCTCCATAATCTCACAGGTGTCATTAAAGGTTCCATAATGGGCCCCCTACTGTTTAACATCTTCATAAATTACTTTCATCACTGTATTCCTAACACCAAGCTAATACAATACACCGACTCTACCATAATCTGTTCTGCCATATCCTTAACCACTCACTTGAAACTAACCCAAGATGCCTTCTCTTGCACTGAGTCATGGATGCTGAAAAATCACCTTGCCGTGAACCTCTCAAAATCTAAAATCATGATATTTACATCATCAAAATCCTCCAAAATAGATAATCTCTCTTTTTGCATAACTAGCCACAACTCTGCCCCTGCTGAAATAGTCCCCCATTCAAAGCTTCCAGTAGTCATTATTGACAACCAACTAAAGTTTGACATCTACCTACAAACTAATATTAAGAAAACTCATCAAAAACTAGGTATGTTATATTGCCATAGTCACTTTCTCACTCCCTCAAACAAGCACACCCTCTCTACCACTTATCTTATTATCTCTCTAATGTATGGTGCCCCTCTCCTTACCACTCTTCAATGCTCTCTAAAGTCCAGTCTTTCTTCCTGCCATAATAAGATTGCTAAGTTTGCTACTGGATCCAAATCCTCCTCCTACCACTGCAAGGCTCTTCACTACTTGAATTGGTTGGAACTCCCTAACTATCTCTCTTACATTCATCTCTCTATTGCACATAACCTCATCTTCAAACCTTTAAATTGTCCCTCACTTTCTTCCACCCTTAAAATTCATCAGCCCAACAGACTTCTTAGGTCCAATAATCAAAACCTTCTGGAAGTGTATAAGCCTACACGGACCCCAGGGACACTTCTATTATCTTTCTCTGTTGCAAGACTATGGAATTCTCTTCCACCTCAAATTCGAACCATCAACAACCACTCCTCCTTTAAAAACTTGCTCCACTTATACCTTTCTTCTCATTGGGCATGCTCATGTTCTCATCCCTACTGAATTTCATTCACTACATTCCTACTCTAAATTCATTCCACTTCATCCTAGCTCTCAGCTCCACTATATATTTTCTCTTTTTCCTCTGAACTCTATAACTTACCCCACATCTGCACTTGTAAGGTCCTTTCCTCCTCAACTCCTGCTATCAGCTCTTACTTATTTACTATCCATTATTGTACTTTCCTATAAACTTTCACTAATTCTAGTCCATAAGTCTTACGTCCTTAGTATACTGAGAATGTGTATTCTTTCATACTATAAACTAGGTAAAAGCAACAAACTACTTTTGATTACCTCAGTTAAACTTGTATATAAGTTACAAACTGTTGTGGATTTTTATTACAAACTATGTATAACTAAAAACTGATCTCTTATACTGTAAAACTGTACATTGTGTTGTAAAATTAGATTAGGAGCTTTTCTCCCCGGGCCTCCGTTGAAAATGGGCTCATTTCTGGCCCAATGGACTATCCCGGTAAACAAACGGCAAATAAATAAATAAAATAAATAAATAAATAAATTCAATGTTCAGTAATCAACATTCATTATTTTTTGAACTATAAAAATATCTCAAATTCAAATTTCTACAAAAATATTTCACATCCATACATACATTACAATGAGAAGTATAATGAGATGGCAAATAACCCAAACCTTTATTAAGTACACGCTTTCCCCAACAGTAATATCAACATTTGTTAAGTTCACAATTAAATTGAATTCACCAGTATCAGTCCCATTTACATCAATCAAATTCTGACCAGGTCCCTCAAAACCCTTTCCATGTTGCCTTCCAGGTGGTTTCCGATGTTTCCTTCCTAAAGGGCCCCTTTATTCTTACAGTTTTTACATGGTAGTGAAGCAACTTCAAATGCATCACCAGGATCAGTCTCAGTATCTGTACTAGATGGGTTGGATGAAAAATCAAAGGCACTTGAATCAGTATTGCTAATATTAAGATGACTTTTTAGGATTGATCTTCCCCTTTTGTACTTGGCTCCACCATGTTTATTTACTGCCTCTGAAAATCTCACTGCTCGATTAGAAGATTTCCAAGAGAATGCAGTGTTATTCTTAAAGACCCCATATCCCTGTTAAACTTCTTAAGCTTTCATATCTTAACCTCATTCTCAAATCTATCCACTTCTTCCAGATATCTTGCAAACAGAACATGGTAGTCTTTTTGTTATTAAAATTGCTGGATATTTTCTAAGTTAGAATCCAATTTTGTTTTAACGGGAAAAAGTGAACATTCATAAAAATCAATAAGCAATTCAATAAATATGTTGGCTGCAGTACACTGAATCAAATGCTACTTAGACATAAATACAGTATCATCTTTACCTACACAAGGTTCCAAATAAAATCATAAATCACGTGGCGCTAAATCAGCCCCCATAAAGGCCTTTGGCAATTTAATATATCATACTATAGATCTAAATTTCAGGTTCCTGTTATATAATCGAAGACGCAATTCTTCAAATGCATCTCGATTGAACTTGAAAGCACGAAACAACAAAATAGTGAAACAGCATATAAGCGATTTCTTTCCATGGGAAAGAAATCGCTTGGCCGCCTCCATTACTTTGCTGTTTTCCTCACTGTAGTACAATCTTGGAGTTGGTATATTTAAGTAGGGGGGTATAGGGGGCACAGCACCCCCACATTGGGGGTGGGGGGCAAAGCCCCCCACTTTATGTAATGTTTTGAAGTTTTTTTTTTTTGTTTTTTTTTTTTGTGGAACAGCAATTTTTTTTTCCCTGGGAGAAAAATCACTGTTCCAAGTGTTCAGGAATGTAAGCTTTCACTTACATGGGGTCGATAAATCAGCATTCGCTTTTTTAAGCATTTGCTGATTTAATATAGACCCTAAATTTCTTAGTCGACACAGACAAGTCTTAAACAAGTTTTCCATCTCAGTTATCCAACTCACCTCAGTAGTCATTCTAGCGATTGCACTCAAGTTGTAGCTCTCAGAACAAGCTACATCATCCTTATCATCAAACACATTTCCAATGAAGGCTCATAAGTCACCAACAGCAGCCATTATTAGTTCCTCATTGCTCCAAAACCACAGATAGAAAATAATGAAAATCAGGGTCAGCACTCATCACAAATTACATCCCTAAAAGTCTTCCTGTGCACGTACCCACAGTCGGTACGCGGACTAAACCAAATACACCAACCAAAGTCCAGCACACTAATGGTGAATAAAAAATAAATCCATCATGCTTCGGAATCAATAAATAATCCAGCAAATCAGCAAATAACGAGCACAAAGCTTAATAGTCCAAAAATACCATTTACTTAAAAATTTCAAGCAAAACTAAGGAAGTGACGATCGAGCCAAGCAGACCCCCTGGCATCGTGAGTGCAATGGAAGAAACTGTTTCCCCTTACCTTTAAATATATATATATATATATATATATATATATATATATATATATATATATAGATATAGATACACACACACACACACACACACACACACACACACACACACACACACACACACACACACACACACACACACTTTCAGTTTTTTTAATCAGGTGAGTGGAATGGTCTCTAGACCCCTTCTCACCCATAACCCAGGCTCTACCTCAACACTACCAAAACTAATGTATACTAATTCTATGGTCACGGAACTACAAACAATGGAAAATAGTCTAGTCCTGAGTTATACTATAGTCAAAAACCAGTAAATCAGCTACAGCATAATTCGATAAATTTAACCACTTCTTTCTTACTTTCTTAATGCCATTTCTCCTGTATGCTGCCCTAATCTTCACTAACCTTCAAGTCCCACAACTGTCCAGACTTGAGCAGTTCTTATAATAAAGTAGCCACATTTGCAGTAAACTAAAACAGCAGACCCCACTGCACATTAGAGAATTAAACTGATCAGAACTACCACATCACCTAGCTCTTTCTCAGCTAACTATAGTACACAGACATCTATAAACCAGATAATTGCCCATCCCTTATCACCTTAATACAACACTACTCCCTCAACAGGATGTTCATCTGGAGAAAAATCACTATGACCAAATTGTCTAATACTGCCAGTGACTTTCTTTATTCAAAATGTGTAGCTAAACTATGGAATCTTGTCCCACTACCACTGAAATCCATTCAAAATACAAACTCATTTAAAACACAACTAAAACTTCACCTATCAAATCACTGGATCGGCTCCTGTATATCTCCAGCATAAATGCCACTGCTGTCTCCAGCTTGCCTTATCATCAAACCATTTCTCTTCATTCAGAAACCTAGATCCCACAACCAGTCTTCAACAATACCTGAATAGTTTTACTAGAATCGTCCAGCCATATACATAGTTTTGTGACACTGCTCACCCACACCTCTGAATTTCTAATATAAACCTTATGATAACGATGGACCTGTTTTATACCCCACCTCTTAACTGCAGTATTAACATTTTCTGCCCTACCTAGTTCTTTCCCTTGACTGCATTTGTTTGCATTACTAAGAACTAATCAAATGATCTAGCATCTATTTGACAAACCCACTTCAGATGTTCATTGTTCAACATCTACTAAAGCAGAAGTTTCTTTTATACTGTAATAGTTGCCTTTATTCATACAAATGTAATCTAATTTGCAAAGGAATGCATAATTGTTAGTGTATATGTGTATACATTTCTGCTCATGAATATTACTGAATGTCTGTTTAAAAATTTTGTAATATGCTAGAGCTTTTCTCCTCAGGCCTCCGCTGAAAAGGGTGTTTTGATTAAACCAGTCAGACTAATTCAGTAAAGAAAGCAAAATAAAAAAAATAAATAAATATTAGAATATACAGTCAAATGCAGTGAGCACTGAAAATCCTCATAAAAGTGACAATCTTTCAGTCACTCATTGCTATATTTCTCATGGTTACCTACATTTTAAAATGAAATGGACTGATTTTACAGTGATGTAGCTAAATATTTGTTATTGCTGCTGTTGTTGCTTTACTGCTCCTAGTTATTAATAAAAAAAAACCCTCAGGGGCAACCTTATTTACTTTGTCTTAAATGAAATGAAATAATTAAAATAGTATTTAATGACTGGATATGGAAGTAAGAAGGAGTTACTGTAGACTCTTCTATCAAAGTTAGGCATGGTGTTCAGATGAAAGTGTGGTGCATAGGTCTCCAAACTGCAGGTGTTCTGCTAGACAGAGAGGGGATGGAGTTGAAAACCACAGGGCAGAATGCTTTTAATACAGTTACCAGTTGGAGTAAATATCAGGAAACTATGTACAGGGAAAATGAAAATACTATTTGTACTCAAACTATTACATTCAGTTAGAGGCAGATCATTGAGAAAATGTACTGCAGCTGTCAGATCAGCTTTCTGTAACAAGCAGTTTTAAAAAAAGTAAAGTTAGTCTGTCGGTGGGTGGAGAGAATGGTGTTATGTTAACTAATCATGGCTGTTAGAGGATAACACCACGACGTGACAAGCATGATGAAATCCTTGCAAAGGTGACAGCTAATCCATCTAGCATTCACAATGCCCTGCTGAATGCTAGGAATTTACCCTTCTTACTGGTTAGGCATATATCGCCCAGGCTCCTATTCTAGTGGAACAGAGTGATGTGTTTGTTTTGTGATTGCAAAACCAAACATAAAGACCAACATAAAATCAGCTCAGGAATGCCACATGAGACATGTCTGATTTCCATCTGTGACAGATTCAAAAAGGCATGGACAAATAACAGGCATTAAGTGTACTGTGTCTCATGCCCCTTCCTTTGTCTTGCATTGTGGATTAGAGGTTGAAAAGGTAAATGGGATAACAGTGACATAAGTATGGAATGAATCAGAAGAAGAAGAATAAAGGGCATTAAAATGAAAATTCCCCACATTGATGCTTATGTGGCTACAGCTTAATCCAACTTGGGCCTAGCATAGTACTTACTAAAATGTTCTGCAGTGTGAAACAGGAAGTGAATGGGTGCAGGATTAAAATGGAAGTTCTTTGTTCAGAACCATACGTGTGATGTGTGGTTATCCAATGGTTCCACTACAGCCTAACACTTTCTAGCATTTTTTGTATTATCACAGAAATAATCCAAACAAAAACTGACTGCTAAGTGTGAAATCTTTGTTTAATGAAGGCAGTCTTCAGGAAATCAACATAAAGAGTTTATCTATACTTTTTAAAGCAATGACTCACACCTTTCAACTGTCCAGATTTTCACAGAATGTCCAGATTTTTGCCTCTAATTTTTAGTCTGTTCCTCATAAAACTTGTGTTTTTTGGCACATCACTGACGATTGAAGCCACTAAATGGAATACATTTAAATTTTAGACTTTGCATCTTTCAGAAAATACATGCTCACACAAATTGGGTAATTTTAGCAACATTCTAAGTTTATAAGAGCAATATTTAAAATATATCCCTATTTTTGGGCCTTTGTCCCACCATTATTTTAGGCTTTGTCTAGATTTCTTGCACTAAGAGGTTGAGTGGTATGACAGCCGCCTAACAGCTACAATTCAGATGGAAAGTGCACTATAACCAAAATCAGATGTGTAGTTATCTGGTATGTAAAATATTTAAGTCACATTTCAAATAGTTAATGCAGCATAGAACAAACCTAATTTAAGTTGTTGCAGTAATAAAAAGATGTATTTTTAAACTGTGTCCATGTGTGAAGGAGGATATAAGTAGCGTAACATTGTCAGTGGTCATGTTTACAGTTAGGTGTTTCATCTCTCTAACACAATTAAATGATAAAGGATTTTCTGTATGACTCACAATTTTATTTATTTATTTATTTCAGTTTGATAACTGGGTATGTGGACTAGTCAGCATACCATTTCAGCGATGACCCAAGTACCGTGGTGCAAGACACAAGCAAAAAATTATACACTGACGAAAGAATACACAGAGTTACACAGTATAATAAAGTAGAGACAACACTTTTGTATGATATTTACAGTTATAAATGCTAATTAAATTATTTGCAGTATGCACAGTTAAGGTAGGCATTCAACCCATGGTCATTTGTTAAAAGTATACCTTTACAAGAAAGATGTGACTGCAGTAGGACCTGCAAGGACTACCCGTTATCAAGGAAGCAAGAGAATTTGGTGTCCTTATTAAACAGTTGCTCTTTTAGCTTGTTTCTAAATACTCAAAGTGTCTCTTGCCATCTCACTTCTGCAGGTAGCCTAGAGAGAGCTCCTTCTTCTGTGAGAGGTTTTAAAACCTCTCACAGTTAATAAAGGTACATCCAAGAAACAGGAAGATAAGGATGTTCACCCATAAGGACCCAAAAAGGTGAGCAAAATAAGGTGAACCAAAATGTTTGCTCACTTGGACCCACTGTCCAGTAATGCCCCACATCAGCACCAGTACCTAAACTGCCCCTCATTCTTCACAGTTCTCTCACTCTTTTTTGCAAAAGTCCCTGTACATAAGTTCTCCACAATGTGACATATGAGCTCTTGTCTCTGAGTTCTGTATTGTATATGCTTCTGAAGTATATTCCCAGAAATTTTCCATAAGCTTTCAGTGTGCAGTGCATCTGACCCCAGTCTATCACAACCCTTCTAATCACATATATTTTTTTGCAGGGGAAGGCTTGTTTTTGACACACAGGTGAGCAACATTTGAATGCGATCACTAATATGTGATTCCTGGGTTTTGACTTGAAAGTGTAAGAGTGTGTACCTCAGGGACTTCTCTTTTTCCCTCCATAGTTTGATCTCAAAGCTGGAATACATCAGCAGCAGGAGGAAGAGGGGTAGCCCATGAGGTGATGCAGGGAAGTATGCTCCTCCTGCAAGAAAAGCTTTTATTACTTATATTTGATGTGTGACTCTAGCTCAGTGTTTTGCAATCACAACTATATAAAGTGATCATAAAAGAGTAAGAGCTTAATTAGAGAGCATTTTCATCAAATTATTGAAATGCTGATGTCTAATATTATGTATAATTGAAATTTCTAACAATCAAACATTTTAACAATTTTTTTTAAAGATAACCTATATCTCCTACCTTTCCATGTGACAGTTTCACTCGTGAGCAATATTTCTAAATAAAGTACCTCTGAGGTCACTATACATGTGAGAAAAGGGCAAATCAAACTTGGAATTTTTGCAGTTTCATTACTCATAGTTTCAGTTCTCAAAACTATAAGCATCTATGTCTCTGTCTCTCTTTCCCACTATCTGTCTATCTACCCAGCTATTTATCTGTCTCTATATCTTCAACTCCTTGTTATGTTTTACATACTCGCCTGTCTTTCAAACGTTTTAAAAAATTGCCATGGGCACTACTTACTCTGAGAGTAGCAGAAGCATCTGCTACTTCAATGTTACCGAGAATGTTAAGAGTACATCAGAAACAACTCCAGCTTGGATGTTTCTGAAAATGTTATATTCTCCATAACTTCAAATCAGTTGTGTTTCGGTCATAAACCTGATCAAATTAGAATTACTTTACACTGTTGTCTGCAAAGGCTACTACTAAAGGCTATGTGGTTATGTGGCTGTAAACAGACAGCTGTCATATAATAATAAACATAAATTAGTTACTTCAGGTCTGAGGTCTCAAAATTATGTTTCTTAATTAAGGGATTTTTGAATCAAGAAATAGACTACAAAAATATGCACAAAATACATCTAACTGGCTAAGTTTGCTCCATGTCATAGAAGAATAAAGCCACGGTTATGACCCAAAAAACTCAGGTTCAGTTAGAGATCAGGTTGTTGGAAGAATAGGTAATGTCCAAGAGGAGTTAAAGAAGCTATGCCTACTTACCCTCCCCAGGGGTAGGGCTGGTGTTGGGCATTTAAAAAATGTTCTAGCTGGAATTTGCATTTACATGCAACATCAGCAAGGCTACTGATGCTGTCGTTACTGAAGGACCACCAGCTCCAGCATGGCTAATGATGCTGTCATCACCAAGGGACTACTAACTCCAGCAAGGCTACTGATGCTGTCATCACAGAGGGAGACCAGCTCTTGCATCAACTGAACACATGCCAGACCCCTGTATTGTCAGCTGGTACATGCCAAGGCCATTTCAAAATCTCAGACAGCCATAGAGTAAAGGTCCAGCACTTACCCACTCATTCCCCTTGTTGTGGAGTCCCCATAAATCTGGACAACCTGGAGGCATTCTTCAGGGGTGGGGGAGAGAAGCCTCATAAAATAAGGATTTTTGTTTGGAGTTTGCCCCACCTTTAAATCTCACCAGAAGGGGAATTCAGTAGTAAGGAGTTTACACAAAACACAAAGTCAGAGGCAACTAATGGAAAAAGTAAGCAGAAAGACACTAAAAAGTTAGCTAATGTAACAAGGAGCATTAATATATATGTGACCTGTCTAGCTAGACAAATGTCTTCTTTTCTCCAATTAAATCAAACTTGCCACGCGATAGCTGAATATAGTTCCACAGTCTGTGACCATGGTGACAGAATTTACATTAAGAGTCTTATTCTCCAGTCCACATTGACTGTCCAATGTTTGTTTGTGTCTTTCAGCTTTTCCCGGTTAGGGGTCGCCACAGCGGAACTCCGGTCCGCTAATGATTGGCAGTAGATTTTTTACGTGCCTAGTTTGCCAGCCCTGACGCACAACCTTTAACGAAGGTATGCCCATTCACGCATGTCTCCACACAGAAGACGCTCTAGCTGAGAATTGAACGGCACAACGTCTTGCTGTGAGGCGACATTATTTGTAATTATTATGTGTTTATGCCTGCATGGAAACACATTCAAAATAATACAAATATACAGTTATTTGGTTCAGCTATTATTAAATATTTAAATAACATGAGAACACACTCAGAATAATATATATTTAGAGAGAGATTTTGAGTCAGCTATTAGTGAACATTTGAATATGATTTATGTCCACAAGTTGATTTTCAGCCATCATTATCAACAACCTCGTTTTTCTGCAAAGGTTCGGGGTGTCATGTTAACTGTCATCATCTTTTTCTATTCAGTGTCACTCTCCTGCCTTCTTTGACATTCATGCCTGACTGTCACAAGTCATCTCTCATACAAACCATCCACTGCTTTGCTGGATGCCCTGATTTTCTCTTGCCTTCTTCCAAACCTTCTTCACTAGATTGTCTTCTGCTTTATTGCACATCTGCCTGAAACACTGTAATATGTTCCCTTTGACCTTTTCTGCAATTGGAGCTACTTTGGCTTCTTCTCTTATGTCCTCATTTCATCTGTCCCACAGTGTCCACCCTACAACCCATCTCAGGCACTTCATCTCCATCACCTCTAGCTTTTCAACTGCTCTGCCTTCATTGCTGAGGTTTCTGTACTATACAGGAGTACTGGTCACACCACTGTTTTGTACACTTTACTTTTCAGCTTCTTTGGCATTCTTCTGTCATATACTATATACTATACCTGACACTCTGGTCCACCTGGTTGCAGCACCTCTGATTCTAGCTTTGACCTCCTCATTCAGACATTCCTTCCCCTCAACTACCCCTTCCAGACACAGAAAGCTGTTAAAACTTTCTACCATTTTCCCTTCGATCTCAGTTCTGAGCTTCTTCTAAACTCCCCCATTTGCTGCCAGTACAGCTGTCTTATCTGTAGTCAGTTTCATCCCATGTGACTTCAGTTTTGTATTCCATTTTCCTTTTCTTTGCTGAAGTTCTTGTTCAGAGTCTGTCTTTAATGCCACATCATCTGCATACAGCAACTTTGTTGATCTGTCCCCTCTAACCTGATTGGTATTTTAGTCCATCACTAGTATGAACAGTAGTGATCTCAAAGCGGAACTTTGATGCACACCCACTCCCACTAAGAACCCCTCTGTGAGACCCATCACTGTTTGTGCTTGAGTCATTGGGTCCTTATATACAGACTGAACTAATTCTACCAAGGTTTCTCTGACTTTGAACCACCCCAGAGACTGCCCAAATCAGTGTTCTTAGGATCTTGTCATATGCTTTCTCCAAGTCTAGGAATGCAAAGATGGACTCTTTCCTCATCTCTAGCTTCTTTCCTCATCTCAGCTATCTGTCTCACTGCAAACATCAGGTCAGTTGTGCTGCATCCTGATATGAATCCAAACTGCTCATTTCCCATCTTACTTTCTACTACTCTGCATATTTGTTTATCAATCCTCTCCAGAACTTTCTTGCAATGTGACAGTAGCTTGATAAGCTGTACTGCCCACAGTTTTGAATGACCCTTTTTTTTCTTCTGTCATACTGGGACAATCAAATTTGATCATTCAGTTTGGTAATTGACAACAGTTTGTTTTTATTGGTGGACAAGCACCTACACCCTCTCATGCAGGGGGCTTCACCTTTGTTGCCACTTAAACTTGTTCTTCTTTTGACTTTTCCCAGTTAGGGGTCGCCACAACGGAACTCCGGTCCACTAATGATTGGCAATAGATTTTTACGGTGCCGAGGTGCCAGCCCAACTCCCAACCTTCAACGAAGGCACGTCCATTCATGCATGTTTTTCGAACGCCACTCGACCATGGGGAGGACATGCAGACTCCACACAGAAGGTGGTCGCCACCTAAACTACTATAACCAATTCCTAGTTCAAACAACATTTGAGCAAGTTGAGAAAACTGTCAGTGATTTCCCATTCAGCTGAACCGGTTTGATTGTCTTGGTTTCACTGAAGCAATGTGTGGTCATTAGCAGAAGCAATTAGGAAAATAAATTCTGTTGAACATTGTAGTACAACCCATCCACCCGTTTTTTTAAACTACTTGCCCTGGTAAGACCTGAGGTGGTAGCAAATGCTGAGCTTCTTCTAAACTCCCCCATTTGCTGCCAGTACAGCTGCCTTATCTGTAGTCAGTTTCATCCCATGTGACTTCAGTTTTGTATTCCATTTTCCTTTTCTTTGCTGAAGTTCTTGCTCACAGTCTGTCTTTAATGCCACATCATCTGCATACAGCAACTTTGTTGATCTGTCCCCTCTAACCTGATTGGTATTTTAGTCCATCACTAGTATGAACAGTAGTGATCTCAAAGCAGAACCTTGATGCACACCCACTTCCACTAAGAACCCCTCTGTGAGACCCATCACTGTTTGTGCTTGAGTCATTGGGTCCTTATATACAGATTGAACGAATTCTACCAAGGTTTCTCTGACTTTGAACCACCCCAGGGACTGCCCAAATCAGCATTCTTAGGATCTTGTCATATGCTTTCTCCAAGTCTAGGAATGCAAAGATGGACTCTTTCCTCATCTCTAGCTTCTTTCCTCATCTCAGCTATCTGTATCACTGCAAAGATCAGGTCAGTTGTGCTGCATCCTGATATGAATCCAAACTGCTCATTTCCCATCTTACTTTCTACTACTCTGCATATTTATCAATCATCCTCTCCAGAACTTTCTCGCAATGTGACAGTAGCTTGATACAGCTGTATTGCCCACAGTTTTGAATGACCCTTTTTTTTCTTCTGTCATACTGGGACAATCAAATTTGATCATTCAGTTTGGTAATTGACAGCAGTTTGTTTTTATTGGGGGACAAGCACCTACACCCTCTCATGCAGGGAGCTTTACCTTTGTTGCCAGTTAAACTTGTTTTTTTTACTTTTCCCGGTTAGGGGTCGCCACAGCGGAACTCCGGTCCACTAATGATTGGCAGTAGATTTTTATGGTGCTGAGGTGCCAGCCCAATGCCCAACCTTCAACGAAGGCACGCCCATTCATGCATGTTTTTCGAACGCCACTCGACCATGGGGAGGACATGCAGACTCCACGCAGAAGGTGGTCGCCACCTAAACTACTATAACCAATTCCTAGTTCAAACAACCTTTGAGCAAGTTGAGAAAACTGTCAGTGATTGGCCATTCAGCTGAATCGGTTTGATTGTCTTGGTTTCACTGAAGCAATGTGTGGTCATTAGCAGAAGCAATTAGGAAAATAAATTCTGTTGAACATTGTAGTAGAACCCATCCACCCGTTTTTTAAACTACTTGCTCTGGTAAGACCTGAGGTGGTAGCAAATGGAGCAGAAGAAACCAGACCCTTCAATCCCAAGCAACATTCATCAGCTCATCGTGGGGGATCCCCGGATGTTCCCAGGTGAGCTAATTTATGTAATCTCTCAAACATGGCCTGGATCTGTCTGGAATCTCATCCCAGTGGACTGTGCCCAGTAAACTGGAAATGGTGGGTGACTAGGCATTATCCTTAGTAGGTGCTCAAACCACCACAACTAGTTCTCCTCAATCCAGAGAAGCTGAACTTATACTCTAAGATCCTTCCAGATTATTGACTTCCTTACACTGAGATGGAAAGTAAGCCCAGCATCGCTACTAATTTCACAACTAATTTCTGTCACTTATATCCAAAATCTCATCATTTCAGTAACTATGCAAGGCTCATTACCATAGGTAAAGCTGGATCATAGACAGACTAATAAATACAGAGCTTCATGCTGAGACTCATCTCCCACTATTTCTCTGTATAGTCCAGTACAATTTGTATAACGCTGCTGCCACAGCATCCACCTGCTGGTCCATCTCATGATCTCCTCTACCCTCACTCATGAATAAAGCCCCACAGTGCAGAATTAAGTACAAGACTATCCAAAACCAAACGCTTCTATTCATGTTTCATTTAACAAAAGTTTTTTTACCATAAGCTAGATGGCATACTTATAAACCCCTTATCACAGGAATTCTGGGGAAAGCCCAAAATAATGTGGGGAGGGGCATAAAGGTCCAAAAATCATGGACAGATTTCAAATATTACTCTTTTAAACTTTGAAAGTTGCTAGAATAACAGGTTTTTGCATTGACATTCATTTTCTGAAGGATATGAAGCTGAAACTCAAATGTCTGTCATTATTGGTTGAATTCACTCCTCAATCATTTGCCAGAAAAACACAAATTTTATGAGGAACAGACCAAAAAATTGAGGCAAAAATCATGAAATTATGTGAAACTGTGAAGATTTAATTGGTATGTAAATGGGTCTGAATGCTTGTTTCCTTAGAATAGCACATGTAGGTTTAAACTTTACTGGAACGTTCTAAATAGATATACAACATTATAGAAGAATATAACCTAAATATCGAAGTGCAACAAAAATAAATTTCAGCTCTGTAAAATTTGCATAGCTGTATTAGCTAAAAATAATTTTGATTAAATTTCTTTTTTTGTATATATTTTTTCTTTTCTGAAGCGACAGAAAAAAATCTTGTTGAAGCATTCTAGTTCATTCAAATTCATTCAACAGAACAAAGAAAGTTTTTCTACAGCCTTGCATCTGCCTGACTATACATTGCTCACCTCCTATAAGCATTAAAATAATCATATAAAGAACTTAATTTACATGCAGCATCCACCATGTTTCTCTATTTCTGCACTTTCTACATTTCAGCACATAATGGTCCATCATAACATCTTACGTGGTTGTGCTGGGAATTCAGTGACTGCACTGCAAAATGCCTCCTGAGTTACTTAATTTGCATACATTCAACACAACACATGCAGAACAGTGAAAAAGTAGAAAGCTGAACTCAGATTAAGGTATATTACATTAAACATCATCAATATAACACTACAGTTTTGTTATTGTTATTAAGATAGTACAATTGTGTAAGCAAACTTACCATGACAGTAGATGTTCATATGACCACTGCTGCAGTAGCCTTAGCTATAAGGGTTATATCTTGCATATGATATAACAGCCAGCCAGCTTTCAAAGCTTTTAAGTGGACCTTTCACGTGCCCTAATCATTACCAGCTTGAGCAGAGCTGAAGAAAAAGAGCGGTTTTGGCACCAAACTCTTCAGAGCTTTCATGCCAGCTGAAAGCAGGAGGATGGTTAGATCCCTGAAAGAGGTCAATGCTATGAAAATAAAAATACAAGCACTCATCCTGACAACAAAACATGCAAAAATAAAGAGGACTGAAAGAGGGAGCAGCTGCTGCAGCAGTGATCGTTCAAACTTCTGTCATTATGGTAAGTTGAATTATACTCCTGTAATACATTCATCCTTTAAACACTGCTGTAGTAGCTTTAATTTTATGGGTAGACTACCATGGCTTTTACTAACTGGGAACAGGAAGGATGTGGAGCCAGGACCCCTGAAGAGTGGTCCTAGCAAAGTCTGTTCTAGATCTGGAGAAGGAATCTAGTTTGTAGTGCTTTGTAAAGGTATGCACAGAGGAGCAACTTTTTGCTTCTACTAGAATCCATCCTTTTCCAAAATGCCACAGATTAAGCCATAGCCCTGGTACAATGAGCCTTGGCACTGGCTGAAATTGCCTTATTGTGGTGGGTATAACAAAATGTAATAGCATGAAACAACCATTTGAAGATAGTCTTTTTTGATACAGGCTGTCTCGTTTTTCTTATCTACATAAGAAAAAAGAAGTTATGTACCTACCATAGTATTGCAGGCTGCAAATCACCACAGCTCTCAAGCTATAGAAGATGGCAGAGTCAAAGCCGAGGATCAGCTCTGATCCCAACCAGCAAGAACGAAGGTGAGATAGACAACTTAACATTGAATAATATCAGAGTTCTCTGTGGACATCTAGAGTACGGCGAATCCTTTCTCCCTTGGTTTTGGGTTATGAAAAGAAGACAGGGAGGTGAATAGCTTTGCTCATAGTAAATTCAGATACCACTTTAGGCATAAATGATGGAACAGTTCTTGAGGAAACCCTATCTTTCTGGAAAAGAAGATAAGGTTGACCCACAATAAGAAACTTGCAACTAAGATAATCTTCATGCAGAAGTCAGAGCAATCAACAAAAAAAATGTTTTCATTTTAAGAACCTGAAATCTGCCTAATGAGTGGGTTCAAATGGAACAAGAATTCATTTTTCTGAAACAAAGATAAGATCCCAAGGAAGAGCCTCCTGTTTAATAGGAGACCTGGCATGCAACACCCCTTTCAAAAACATTTTAACATGTGAATGCATTGAAAGGGAGGATCCATGGGCAGACATGCTGAAATGTCTGAAAAATGAATCTTGACAGAGATGTCAGGAAGACCAGAAGATAATAATTCATACAAATGGTGTAAAACTACAGAAATACTAGCCTCAAAAGGGTCCTGGTTCTTGTCTTGGTACCAGCGAGAAAATCTGTTCCATTTGCTAATATGTGATTTCATAGTAGCAGGTTTTCCAGCCTCCTTTAATACCTGCAACATGTCCTCAGAAATAGGTTCCTCAAAGGTATTAAAACTCTAACATCCTTAGGTTCATATGTAAGCACTAGTCTAGCTACCATTGCGGACCATTTTAAGCTTAGCCAATTTCATTTTTGGTGCTTAAATTAACCTCTCCAATTTGGTATTAGATTGGTCTTGCCCATCCCATAGTCAATAATTATAGGTGGGAATAACTAGGATTCCATAATACATAATTTTAGGGGACCCAGGCATAGAATAATGTATTTATGAGCTGCCTTTGTCCATTAGTAATACAGGAAGCAGTCTTGGGGTAACTTTTCCATTACCCATCCATAGACCCATGTTGTACTTGATTACGGGCAGAAAGAATTAATCCATGCAGTTAGTTAAAGTTTATTCAAGTTGGGGTGTATCAGTTACTCACCATCATGTGTGAGGAGTTTCACTCTGTAAGACAGCTTGTGGTAATTGCTCTTGGCCATTTCCAAAAGAAGGAAGAACCACTGTTGCCAGAGCCAGAATGGAATCACCACAATGATCTTTGGAGAGTCCTTCTTATTCTTCAGAAAGACCTTGAGTATAAGTAGAAATAGTGGAAAAGCATACAGGAACATTCCTGTCTATGAAAATGAAAATGCATCATCTGATTTCCAGACCTTTTTGCATGCAGTCATGGAGCAACATTTTACCAGTTGATTGTTGTGAATGGAGGCAAATAGATCTATCTGAGGTGTTATCACAGCTGGATCAGTTCCTAGAAGACCCCCTCATTCAGTTTCCTTTCATGTGGGTCTGTCCTGTCCTTTGAAACTCATCTGCCAAAAAAAATTGTCTACACTGAGGGTAGGATGTATCCCCTCTGGTTTGTTTATATATCACTTTTCTGTAGGCACCTATACTAGTGTGGGGACCCATAGATGATTCAGAGAGTACTGAGAGCATTTTTTACTGCCAACATGTCTTTTATATTTGTTTTTTTTTTTTTCCAAAGACCCTGCATTTTTCCTGCCATATACATCATTCTCCAGTCAAAGTCCAAGTCTTCTGCAGTCCCATATATCAATAACAAACATATGGAAAATAATAAAACAACAATATCAGAAGTACATAAAAAGAAACATTTTATTTAAACATCACCGCTTAGCTTCTTGGCTCATGCTTTCAACAGTCTTCTGTAGTAACAGACTGCGCTGGAGCTAGAAAAGAAAATAGTAGATAAAACTGGTCTCTCCACCAAAGAAGTTCCCTTTTGACAAATTCCATAATAGAAAGCTGGAAACAGGAGATGTTGATGTTGGGACCATATTGAAATTAAGTACCTCATGTGAAGTCTGGCTAAATGAATCATGAAAATCATGGATGCCGTGAATTCTAGTATCCTGAGAAATTCCCTTGCTGAGGCTTGGTTTGAGGGGAAAATAAAGATCTACTTTTTACATGGAAGAAAAGCTTTTTCTTTGAACAGAGGTATTTAGGAGACATCACAGGTAAACAATCCTGTGAAACAGTGTCAAGCAAAATGTATCGAATGTCTGTTGAAAACCCAGTTTGTGAAGAAGATTTCTCACCCAAGGGAAAGATTCCTGACTCTTTGAAACAGGTTCTGCAAAGATAAGCAAGTCATCTAAAGAAGGAAAATACTGAATAACTTGCCGTCTGCAGTAGGCTATCGCTGGAGGTAGACAGTTTGTGAATTTCCTTGGAGCAGTGGTTAACCCAAAGAGTAATGAAGACAAACGAAAAGTGTGATCCCAGCACAGGAAACATTACGAAATGCCATGATAAGCCAAATTATGTTTCACATTCTTTGGACTCTAAAACTACTGTATTATTGACCTTTAGTGTGTATGCAGGTTCTATTTTTCTCTTTTTGTTTCAAATCTGTCTCAAATATGCATCCTGAATGGTTATTTTTGGTTTGTTGTTTTAAATTCATTTAATTTCAGCTGATGGCAGGAAACGGTTTATCTAATGTGCCTATACAAATCTTTTAACAACTTACCTCTCTTTTTCGCTGTCCTTCCTTATTTTCCATCTATCTCAAATTCTTTCGGTACTTACGTATTAGCGCAACCACATTTTCAAGCGAATGGTGGTTGCTTTCCCTTGTGTCAACTGGGACCGATTAAGTATGAGAAAACCTCAGGCACATGTTTTCTTTAATGTGTTCTTGCTTTTAGGAAGGTTTCTCACTTCGGATGAAAAAAATTAAGGTTTGAAAGAATAGGTTTCCCCATTTACTGCCAGTGTCTCAAGATGTCAGTTAAGCAAGTTCCCCCATTCCACACTTAAAACACATTCCGCATTCCTTTTTCTCAACCTTTGCCCTGACAACAGAAAGCATCAGGAAACAAAAAGCCAAAGCAGCATACCCTGTCTGACTCCTTACAAAGTGATCGGGAAGGGTAGTAGACTGTTAAACACCATCTTGGTGGATTTTTCTTTTTTTTTTTTTTTTTGGTTTGTAAAACGAGTATGGGTTTTCAAACGTTGCTTGCAATTTTTAGCTAATCCATTGGAGGATTAGACGTCTGATAGGAAGCAAAGACAATCAAGGGGATTTTCGAATAGAAAACAGTGGCAGTACTGCAAAATCATTTAAACATCTGATTAACCTCGCTAATATAATTGATCCATAAAGTGAGACTAGCATTGGGGGAATGAAAGGAAGTTAGCAGATGCAAAAGATTTTGCAGTACTGCTGTTTTCTACTTAAAAAAAAAAGTCTCCCTTGATTGTCTTTGCTTCCCATCAGACATTCTTCTGATGCACGTAAAAGGGCACAGAGACTGCAGTTAGTTTCTCCAGTCAAGCCGCCGCAGAGTCGGTGAAGAAGCGGCGGAAGAAAATGGTGACAGCTTTACCAAGCCCTCTGTTTACAACCCAGCCTTACATCACACCTTAAAAATGTTTGAACGTTCTTGTAAAACACATATCAGACAGACCTTACAAGGTAAGACCAAACGTCCGTTCTTCAATTTTACGTCAATTATCGCAGCATGAAAATGTGGTTGTGATAATACATAAGTACCATTCTTTCTCCACCATTAATTCAGGAAGTGCATTCTATAGATCAGGAACCCTTTATGAAGAACACATTTCGAGCTTTTGCTAGTTTATGTATTTATTTGTTTTCTGAACATTCTGGAACAACAAGCCTTTGTATCCACTATTTATTCAGGTTTAGCTGAAAAAACATATATTTAGTAGCATGAGCACAATAAACAATCAAATTAGAAAAACTGAAGCACTGTCAGACTTGAAGGAGTGTTTGATGCCATAATTCAACTACATATAGCTGATTCAGACATATGATGCCAAGTCTTACTTTAGCTGGTACCTTAAGATACCCTAAAGTCCAGAGGTGAAAGGATCGGGGTGAATCAACTCAAGGACTCAAATTTTTACATTTACTACTTCATTTTATTTATTTAATTATTTGTTTAACATGTATGTTGCCCTGACCTGTCATTATATATGTACCCCTATAATATATTTAACATTTGAAATGCTTAGCTGATAAGCTAAGGTACTACATTTAAACAAATCTCCCCAGTTGTGAAAGTCACACTAAATTAAAATTTAAATCCTGTCAAAGACAGACTAACTATTCAAACAGCTCTTCCCTCAGGTAAAATGGTATGCCTGGTTATCCATTATTCACACTTTATCTGGTAGGTACTCAGCTATCCACAAATGAGAAAAACTCCCTATCTACCTGCTCATTAGCACTGTGACAAGTGGTCTAGATATTGCAAAGAAGGTGAATAAATTGCTGAAATGGGAACCAGACAAAGAAAGACAGAACAGGCACACTACAAGAAGAAAAGTAAACACATAATTAAATAATCTGAACCAAAGAAAGAAAGAAAGGTAGAACAGCCATGCTACAGAAGCTGCAGAAGGACAGCCAGGCATATATTTAAGTAATCAGAACCAAACAAAGACAGCTGACCAGTGCTCCAGGACATAAGCAGACTAAGAAATAGACCTCTGAGGTGGTGAGGATTATTTAAGTCAAGTTTCCATGGTAAGAATTGCTTGGCAGATTTGTTGACTTTTCTCTGTATAGAATTTCTTGGCTTCACACAATTTAGTGCATGCATTACTTGTGCTTGGGTTGCCATAACATAAATACGGTGATTACCTGTCTTCTTTTATACATTATTCCACAGCCCCCATTTAAGTCATGTACATACCTGCAGTCGTGTTCATTTACAAACTACCCTTCATCTCCACAGATACAGCTTAAATACACACACCATAAATGTATCTGTCTCTCACTTCTGATCATGTATATACCAGCATGTTGAAACTGCTTGAGTATTTTTACATCAACTGGCTGGGGACTACTGCTCTTTGAAGCAGCATAAATTCACTTTACTCTGTTACACTTAAAAATAATTCCCATAGCTGGGATTATGTGGATAATTCATGTGCTTACCCTACATTAATGCTACAACTCTTGATTGTATTTTGCTCCAAGCTGTTGTTATAAATGGTTATTATTTCTTTGCTGAATACAACATTATTAGATAGCTCTAAATTTCTGAAAACAAGCTTAGGAAACAGTACTTTATTAGCTGGGTAGACCTTAACCTTTGAAATTCCAGTGAACCCTAAGATTCATTGTTTAACAATATTTTAAGACACTTTTCCTTGTTTGCTAAGTTTTCATCCACTTAGCAAAATACTCTTTAAAGTGAAATACTGTATAATTGTTATGATGACACTTTTCATATTATTCTCATTAAATAAAATGTTAGGAAGCCTTTGTTTAAAAGCAGAATCCATGGACCCACAGTGGATAATATAAAATGCTGGATGACTGGCTGAAGCATTGTATTTCATCCTCACACAAGCATCAGACATGCAGTGTAGTATTAATGTACCAATCACACCATGTTTATTCAGATATCTGAAGGCTGCTTTCATCTTTTTCTCAAGACAGATCCTTCAATAAGAGAAAGGACTTAGAATTATTTCTGGAACTAGAAAAAGAAAATTGGGATAAGACGTTAATGAAAAAAATGATAGCATACTTCTTGATACCACCTATTAATACCTATTCAGAATAAAATGGTTTCCTTGAAAGGTGAAACACTCAGGGAAAAATGCCTTTAGAAATCTGTTGATATTAATAAGCAATAACAGGAAAAGGATTTGACCTGATAGACAGACAAGAGGTCATGTCTACTTTTACAGTGTCAAGAGCTTCTTATCCAGAAAAACTACAAATGCGGCCAAAATTAACTGTCTCAAGAAAAAATGTATATATTGTTACAAAAACTCACACAACGTTTACAGACGACGTATTAAAGAACATACCAATGATCTAACAAGAAAGCATTCAAAGAGAAGTTTGAATGCCTAGACTTTGGCTAACCTGCCATTTTCAAAGAACATATTCTATTAATTCTTTCTTTACTTTTGCAAGTCTTCTTAATCCAACTGATTTGTTTTATATTTTAGTATTTTAGTTGATAAACCAACTTCCAGTTTAAGAAAATCTCAACAATTTCACTTAGAAAATTGCTAGAGGAGCTAGAACCTATTTTTAGTCTCCCATGGGCAGGTCTGCATCAATTTTTAATTAAATTAGTAATTCTAATTATTTTAAAGTTTTTTGAATTACACATTTTAATCCCTCCCTCACTCCTATCAGTAGTTGTTGTTTGCCTTTTTAAGCATGCAGTTATTTACCCACTTCCAGATGTAACCTTAAGGACTATTTAAAGCCAAATGCTAGTCTGAGACCTTGAGCTAAACTAGAAAAGGTTGTAAATAATTATCTATCAGACTGGGTTGACTCACAGGGTCTACTATCTCAGAAGTAGCATGGTTTTAGAAGAGGTGTGATATACTTACTATATATGCACACACACACGCACGTGCACACACACACACACACACACACACACACACACACACACACGTGTGTGTGTGTGTGTGCGTGTGTGTGTGTGTGTGTGTGTGTGTGTGTGTGTGTGCGCGTGTGTGTGTGTGTATATATAATATATATGTATGTATGTATGTGTAGAGAGAGAGGGAGTGAGACGGATATATAGATTGATATACAGACATACAAACATATAGAGTCATAGACATTACATACACAAATATGGAAGGGACTTATTAACAGGTCCATCTCTATAGATCTTAAAAAGGGTGTTTGAATTTGTCAAGTATTCAACTTTAAATTCAAATTTATTAAAGTGCTTAAAGAATACTAAACATTATTGCAAAAAAAGTAAACATAAAGAAGCATAATGCATAGTAGTAGCTGTGAAATATAAACCCAACTGCTGCTGCATTAAGTATTAAAATCAAAGTCTGAGTGATAGGTAAAAATAAAATACATATCTTGAGCAACTATTTAAAAACTGGACAGCATGGGAGACTGACTATCTCATCCATTGGGGGCAGAAGATCCCAGAGGCATGGTGAATGATAACCAGAGTGCATGCTTGAGGTCTCCAAACTAGCTTTTTGGAACATCTAACAATCCCAGGGCCAGAAGTACAAATATCTCAGTAGATAGTATAGGGCTAGAAGCTCTTTCAGATAAGGAGGGCCAATGGCATATAGAGTTAAGTAATCCAGTACAAGAAACTCAATGGGAATTCTCTACTTAATTGGCAACTAGTACATGGTGCACACAACCAGTGCAGTATGGTGGCTAACAAGAGTACCTGTGTGTAAGCATTAAAATGTAGTAGTGAAGCTCAGAATTGGTTTTGGTGAAGGCCAAATTAGATGGATCAGCATAACCTAAATTCTAGCACCTAAACATGGTTTTGACTGATTCTATTTCTGAAGTGTGGATCTTCACAACAGGAGTCCCATAGGGAATGATCAGAGAGCTGATTTTATTCATATTTTTTATAAATGATTTAATCATGGCATTATTAAATTTTATCTTAACTTTATCTTCAGACGATCCGGTTCTACTCAAAAGTTTCAAAACCTGAAATGATTTAGAATGACGTATACACTAGGAGATTATATATGTATTACCTATCTATCTAGCTTTCTATTGCATTTATTTTTATTTGCTAGCCATGATGAACAGTTGCTATATAGACCCTCTTCAGCCATTAATCAGGCCAATTAGGCAATTACAGCATGCAGAAATATCACAACAAAAAGTATAATTGTAATATCACACATTGCATGAATCCAAATAAGATCTTGTACATACATTTGTAAGAATAAAAGAGGATCAGTGGTGCAGTGATGCAACGGTCACTTTGTAACCTCAAAGCAAGAGGTTCTCCAGTTTGATTCTCGGTTGGAGTGCCTTCTATGCGGAGTCTGCATGTCCTCTCTGCGTTTGTGTGGGTTTCCTCCAGGTGCTTTAGTTTCCTCCCACGTTACAAAAGACATGTGTTTGGAGTGTTTCTCCCCGGGCCTCTGCTGAAAATTGGCTTTGTTCCAAGTCGGACTTTCCGGGTTAACAAATGTTAAATAAAAAATAAATAAATCAGCCTGTTGCCACTTACCATTCATACATATAACTTATATGATTATTGACAATATAAAATAATAACTACAGTACTGCAAGACATCATTAGATTAGATTCTTATTTACTGTGCTGTGAAGCTAAGATTTTGGAGAATATATGCTGCCCTGAACTAAACTGTAACATGTATATTCATCAGCTCGATAATGAACAAGATTATTTTTGTATGCAATGAAATTGTTAGTATTTCTGATTTTCTGAGCTAGAGTTCCAGGATCTTGGAGATAACTTATAAAATATCTTTTCATCTATAGCTTTAATGAAAGATGGTTTCACTGAAGTTATGGTACTGTATGTATTTGAGCAAAGGGGATACAAAGTTTTCCTGTATGTATTTATTTGTTATGGGTGGAAAATAAGAGCATTTTAGTTATTTGAACATTAGACAATTAAGGAGAAATGTAATCCTTACAGCAACAGAAAGCCACTTAGCTTTCGTCATTTTGGCACAATGATGCTTTTTAGGCTCATAGGTAAGTACTAGGTAAGCTGCCTTTGAGAGCCATTTTAAGCCCAGCCAATTTCCTTTTCAAAGGTGAAAATCACACCCTGGACCTTGTTTCTGTGAGATAACACTTTAGCAATTACAAAGAACATAAAATGACACATTTTGTTGATTGTGTTCTATGTTCATGTGATTTGTGGTGTTATATAAAAAGCAGTGATTGTTTCATTTGTTTCAACACTTACAAAGCTTGTGTAAGTGAAACCAGTTTATCTTATTTTTCCAACAACAAAAGGGGAAAAAAGTTTTTTATCACACCAGATTGCTTGTTTACTGTTTATATATAGAGATATAATTGGATTTATTTACGATGTATATCAGGTCATTAAAGCACGCTTGACTGAAACACACGTGTCTGAAAAAATTGACTGAAAAGCATTTTGACTGAAATTTTTATTTGACTAAATTGCTATTTGACTGAAAACTCATTTCACTGAATCACAAATCATAGAAAATCTTCTACATTCCACAATACACCACAAAACTGGTTTTGCAGGGGGCCTCACCCCCACACCACCAAGTGGGGGCTTCACCCCCCCCTTAATTATATAAACTAATTCCACAGCTACACAACCACAGAAAAAAGAAAAAGCACAATGCACAGTGAATCAATGTTGGCACACAAACATTTATACAATAGAGGGGTGTGAAATGACAAAAGGTACTGTCAATAAAAACTTAATCTTCTATAATCATTTCCATAGCAAATCCTATCCTCAGAGACAGCACCATAACATACTGCATATACACTTCTATACTTTTCTCTCATTTGTAATTCAGTGAAACAAATATTCAGTCATACAAGAATTCGGTCAAGCAGAATTTCATTTAAAGTGCTTTTCAGTCAAAATTGTTTTGTGAGTTTCCATCGGGTGTGCTTTAATGACCTGATATTCATGGATTTATTTACTATTTATTTATTTATGTATTTATTTACTGACATTCATTTACAGAGAAGGTCTGACTGGTTAATTTTATCCATTTTCAGTGGAGGCCAGGGGAGAAAAAATCTCCACAAGTAAAAGAACAGAAAACACATATACTTTGGTGAAAACTGACATCATATTACAGGTCTATATTAGAACATCGAACTTTCAAAATTTCGAGTGTTCTAATATCAAACCCTATTAATCAAAAATTTAAAACATCGAACATACTGAACAGCGAATTTTTTCCTAGGGAAAATATTTGCTGTTCCAAAACACATACACACAACACAAGCGCACCAAACAAACAGCAATCCACACACATACATCTAAACTCTTACACCTAACACTACACTAAACTATACATACACCACTAACTATCCACTTACCTTAGCCCAAACCCTAACCCTAAGGTCCGTCACTATCGCACAGTCACCTCACCCGCGCCCTAACACTAACTCACCTACCCCGCCCTAACCCCTCACGTCCACACAATCGCACACTTACCTGAACCCGACCCGTAACTTTCCACCACAGTGCTGAAAATGCCAAAGCAACAGAAACGGACAACCAAATTGTTTCCCTAGGAAAAAATTTGGTTTTCTGTTTCTTCGATATTTTCAGCATTCGCTGAAAACGGGCCGATATTAGAACACTCGAAATTTTGAAAGTTCGGTGTTCTAATACAGACCCCATATTACAGTATACAATAAATACATTGATTAATACAAATATTAATATACATATAACATGTAGAATAATGCACATATACCATCATTAAAACAAGATAAATACAATATCATGCAGCTTTGAAATGTGTTGACAAGTTGTAAGTACAAGAGTTTATTACTCACTCGTAAAATGAATGTCAGAATGGAAAAATTCAAACAGTAAATAAGAAAAATTAGAGAAATTAGGGGGAGACTGAGAAAATTATTTGTTAGAGGTAATAAGTAGAATATATATGAAAGACAGGAGAAATAATGAGTAAAAGTAAAATATTAAGAGAAGGAAATAAGAGAAAGTGTAAGAGAAATAACAACAAGAAACTTAGAGATTGGATGTATATAGATACTAGAGGAAAAGGAGATGAAATTTTAGCTAGGAGAGCAGCAAGTGCAAAGCCAGGAGTCAGAGGGAATTATTTTATTTGCAGTTTAAACAAATTAATGTTATGTATTGCCCTGACTAGTACAGGGATCGTATTCCAGAGTTTTAGCACACAATATGAGTACAGACCTTGACTACAGTTTTTGTAAGGCTTATACATGTCAAGCAGATTTTTTCAGAAGATAGAAAGTGCACCTAAAGAAATCCCAATCCCTCCAAGCTACATGCTCTAGGGACCTAAACCTTGTCACCACAATAAACAGGGCATGCCGGAGGGATAGATTCCTGTCCCAGAGACTTCCCATAATCTGGAACAGGCTACCCATCTATGTCAAGCAAAGTTCTTCATTAACACTCTTCAAGAAAAATCTTGATGAGTGGATGGGAAATAGGAAATACACCCCGGGGATCACTTCTGTGTCTCTGCTCGACAGTGACACAGGAAAATAACTTTCTTGGGTGGCGTAAGCCAGGGAACCTTGTTGGCTAGGCTTACTTAGGCCCTTGAGCTGATAGCTTAGTACCTACCTATGAGCCTATGATTTAAGAAGTAGTGGTAGAGAATTGTACTTATAGCTGGATAGGAAGTGGGATTAAATATAATTTTGTGTGTTAAGAGAAGTTGGGTATAATTTAGTTGGTGGGATGATTCTATCTAGTTTATAGCTTTTAGTGCATAACTGTGATGTGTTCTGTAACTTGTATGAGCTGCATATCAAGTTACCTTGTTGTGATATTGTTCTAGTTTACATTTTAGGGTGATCTGGAGGTTAGTCAAGATGGGAGAGTCGGTTTGTTGGCTCTATATAGTATTAATAGCTTTTTGTGAGCTTTTTATATTGCTCTGTATATGGAGGTCATATTTGAGGTTTTCATCTATTGTAGCTATTCACTATTTGGTAGCTGGTTAGGTGGACTGGGCCAAAGACCCTTTTTAGCCATGTCCCAAAAATGCAGAAACAAAAGCAAATAACATGTATATGTAAGGATTAGGACCTATAATACACTATTTATACTGCTAAGAACTGTGGTGCTTCTGGGATCTCTACTGTGGCCCTTGGTTGATACTTGTTTTATCAGTTGTGTCACTTGGGATCTACTTAAGATAGCATTACTCTTCATGTAGATTAACTGGTTGTCTTTCATTCCTGTTTATCCTCAGACCTCATACGGACAAACCAAGAGAAAGAGAGACAGAGCTTTAAAACATACATCTTTTTGCTATAGTATAAAGCTTACAATATACATGGCAAACATCCAATGGGTCTGCCTGTTCAAATGGCTGAAGAAGCTGGCAAGATGAGAGAGAGAGGGGAATGATGAGTTAAACTGTCTGCTTACATCTTTCAGAGATATGGTGTGGTTTATATGTCTGGGGTACACTTCTCATAGAAAAATACTGAGTGAAGAAAAATACTGAGTGGAGACTAGAAACCCCATGGGGCATTTGTTTCAAGGGGATTAGAGCCTTCTGAGATGTATGTCATTGTCAGAATCAATTGGCACACACTATTGCTAAGGCCCATCGCCCACCTAATCCTGGAGCATGCTACTGCACATGCAAAGTAGTGGAGTGGGAAATAAAGCAAGGAAAACACCAGTCTGCAGCACTTGAATGATGGCACCATATTCCTGCTTCACTCAACTCTCACTCCAAAGAATGAGCGGGCTGAAGCGCACAGCTTTCCCACATTGGTTAGCTAAAATGCAGGGCTCAATGGTCAGTGAGGGGGGCAGCAACAAAAGCAAAAAAATGACTATGTGGTAATACTTTGGATTCCTAACAGACTAAGAATTGTGAATCCTACATGGAGCATCACCAGTTCTAATGTATCCGCTTTTATAAAATATCACCCATTTCAAAACCTCGATATCTGACTGTGCCTAGCCCTCTCATTTGTAGAATGCCTTAAAGACCTTCAGAAGAAAATTAAATCCCAGATGAAATTGTATTATAAACTTAGTACATCCCTGGGTCCTGAAAACACATCTGCCATATTTAAGGGAGCACTCATCTGTGTACTTAAGTATGGACTACCGCTGACTGACTCTACCTCAGGATTTGCCTTTGACATCTTTCAAACATTTCTTCTTAGAATTTGAAGATTCATTTTGATTCCCCCTACAGTGCATGGATTATATAAATATTACTTCAGTCAGAACATGAATAGCCAACCACATGTGGTTAAATGCATAAACAGTACATATATTGCTACTACTAATTCAAGGCTGTGAACTTTTGTGCGGATAAGGAAGCTTTCCTCTTACTCCAGTGGCAGGCTCAGAATTATTATATTAAGAGATGCAGTGGTGTAGGGGAGGTATGGCCACCACAGTGATGAGTGCTGGTTGAGGCTGCTCCCCACAAAAACTCTTTCTCCATTTTAGGTAAAACTCAGCATTTTCCACTGTCAGGTTTATTCTTGAAGTTTTTTCCTGGTGTAATCATAGTAGTTTCAAAGACTTATTATGAACAATTATTTCTCCTTATTGAAGATTTACTGGCTCCCTATCAAATAAAGGGTTGGCCTTAAAATATCAACTTTGTCATTTACATCCAAGGGAGACTCTGTACAACCAAATGTCAACTTCAGAATGGTGCCAGCACATTTTTGTTTCCCACAATAATTTTAAACATTGTTATTGTGCCGTTTCACCTTTTGGGCCTGCTCTTTATCACTGTTTTCTTATCAGGTCAAGAATGCTCTCCTAGTAGTTTAAAGTTCTGTGATTTGGGTAAACCTTTTTCCATGGGAGGGATTGATTACTCTCAAAAATTATTGGAATTAGAGACAAAAATGATCTTGAAATTTAAAACTTTAAAGCCCTTTGGACTTAATTTGGAACTGGCTATTTAGTCTAATGTAATTTGAGATATAAGTTAATGAAATTAATTTTTGTATCTAAATTAATGTATTATTTATATTTTAGTATTTTAAATAGTTGTGTGTATTTATAATTGTTAAAAGAAATGTACAGATAATTGAAACAAAATAGATATTAATATGTGGATTTAGATAGATATATTTAAAATTTTGGATAAAAATGTTTAAATTTAATATGCAAAATGGGGATGGAATGTTTATTGAATAATTGAATGAATTGATTAAGTTGTTTATGTTAATTGCTTTGTAAAGTGTATATAAATGTGCTTAAAGCATACACTTTTTGTGATCCCTTGAAGGCGAAAGGCCGAGGTACCAGATCACATTGTTAATAAAGGAAAATACTGGTAAAGTGCTTGGACTTGTGTTTTGTTACAAGAATGCTGTAAGCTTTAATTTTTTTTAGTCATCTTCAAGGGCTATGTATGATACAAGACTGTATTTACTTACTGCATTTAACCTTCACTATTTGCCTTCTACTTTTGACCAGCCTTTTCTACGGTTAGAGTTTCTCTTAGCTTTTTTCTTAGATGCCCCCTGTCAACCATCAGCATCAGCTCCCCTTATTTAACTGATCAACTACATTCCAAATGTGGCCTCCCAAATCAAGTGGGCAATCCTCTCTCTCCAGAGGAGATTTTTTCTTGATACCTCTATTTCGATGTCAGAGGTGTTGATGGTGAGAGCTTGATAGCAAACAGACCATCACCCTAGCAAGCTAAAGATTTTTGGTCCCTATCTTCCCCCATTTCATGACTAGCCCAGCATTTCCTGTAAAAAGATGGAACACCCACAATGGTAACCACGTGAAATTCAGGGTCTGCTAAACTGAGGACCAAAACGTGGAGATTGGATAGCTGAAAGAGCAGACTTACTCAGAATATTCCCTTTTGTCTGAGGTATGGTGATCTCAGAGTTGGTATATAAAAGTACATGGGTATGGGGTACTTGCTCCCTACATGGTGGGTGCAGGGGAATTCCCCCATGCAAAAAGAAGTTTTAAGGAAAAGAGCGATTTTCAAGATTCACTGTTCTAAAGGTTTTCTGTCTTTTTTTCAGCTTTTTGGCATTTGGCATTTCAAGTGCCAACATTTAAATAAGGAGCAGAACACAATACCAGGCACAGGTGCATGTTTCCAAACATCATCCCAGCTGTGGTGTGAGCATTGCTCGACAGTCAAGGCACTGTGCTCTTGATTCTTATTCCTATTCTCTGCCAGGTGTCTTCCATGCAGAAAGATCTCAGTGTATCAGTCTCCTAAGGGTAACTGAACTCACATCAGGTACTTATTCCTAGTCTTCTCCTTCCATCTCATCAAGCCAATAACTGAACCCAGGTCAGCTAGGTATGCAGTCAAAACTTTCTTCTTGGTCTTGATTCACACATTGGAGTGTGTGAACTATCTCCTGCAGTCACATGCTATTGCAACAGACTTGAGTACTTGTTCAAATTTTAATGAACTAAATAAGCACTTGATTACATTTTATAAATTCTCTAAGTTACAGAATATACATACTTTCTTTGCTGCTCTTTGAACTACCCATTTCAATGTGCTAAACAGCCTAACCAATTACTTGATAGTAGTAATGCTGGTTTCTTAGTTTTTGAAACTCTGTGTAACATTGTTGTGATTGTTGGATAAAAAGTTAAGAATACTCTATCTAATTCTAGATATCTAATAATTTTATTTTAGCCTGTGGCCTGAGCTGTGGCTAAAATCAACCTTCTTCTTTCAGCTGCTCCTGTTAGGGGTCGCCACAGCAGATCAACTGTTTCCATTTCTTCCTGTCCTCTGCATCTTGCTCTGTCACACCAACCACCTGCATGTCCTCTCTCACCACATCCATAAGCCTTATCTTAGGCCTTCCTCTTTTCCTGTTACCTGGCAGCTTCATCCTTAGCATCTTTTTCCCAATATACTCTGCATCCCTCCTCAGCACATGTCCAAACCAATGTAATCTTGCCTCTCTGGCTTTGTCTCCAAACCTTCCAACCTGGGGTGACCCTCTAATATACTTATTCTTAATCCTGTCCATCCTCGTCACACCCAGTGCAAATCTTAACATCTTCAACTCTGCCATGTCAAGCTCTGAATCCTGCCTTTTTGTCAATGCCACTGTCTCCAACCCATATAACATAGCTGGTCTCACTACCCTCTTGTAGACCTTCCCTTTCACTCTTACTGGTACTCGTCTGTCACAAATCACTCCTAACACTCTTCTCCACCCACTCCATCCTGCCTGTACTCTCTTCTTCACCTCTCTTCCACACTCACCATTACTCTGAACTGTTGATCCCAAGTACTTAAACTCATTCACCTTCGCCACCTCTACTCCCTGCATCCTTGCCATTCCTCTATCCTCCCTCTCATTCACACGCATATATTCTGTCTTAGTCCTGCTGACCTTCATTCCTCTTCTCTCTAGAGCATATCTCCACCTCTCCAGGGTCTCCTCCACCTGTTCCCTACTCTCTCTACAGATCACAATGTCATCTGCAAACATCATAGTCCACAGGGACTCTTGTCTGATCTTGTCTGTCAACCTGTCCATCACCATTGCAAATAAGAAAGGGCTCAGAGCTGATCCTTGATGTAATCCCACCTCCACCTTAAATGCATCTGTCACTCCCACCACAGACCTCACCGCTGTCACACTACCCTCGTACATATCCTGTACCACTAATACATACTTCTCTTACACTCCTGACTTCCTCATACAATACCACAACTCCTCTCTAGGCACCCTGTCATATGCTTTCTCTAAATCCACAAAGACACAATGCAACTCCTTCTGACCTTCTCTGTACTTCTCCATCAACACTCTCTGAGCAAACATTGCATCTGTAGTGCTCTTTCCTGGCATGAAACCATACTGCTGATCACTAATCATCACCTCCCTTCTTAACCTAGCTTCCACTACTCTTTCCCAAAACTTCATGCTGTGACTGATCAGTTTAATCCCTCTGTAGTTACTACAGCTCTGCACATCACCCTTATTCTTAAAAATCGGTACCAAAACACTTTTTCTCCATTCCTCAGGCATCCTCTCACTTTCCAAGATTTCATTAAACAATCTAGTTAAAAACTCCACTGCCATTTCACCTAAACACCTCCATGCTTCCACAGGTATGTCATCTGCACCAACAGACTTTCAGTTCTTCATCCTCTTCATAGCTATCCTTACTTCCTCCTTGCTAATCCACTGCACTTCATGATTCACTATCCGCACATCATCCATCCTTCTCTCCCTCTCATTCTCTTCATTCATCAACCCCTCAAAGTACTCTTTCCATCTGCTCAACACACTCTCTTCGCTTGTGAGTATGTTTCCCTCTTTATCCTTTATCACCCTTACCTGCTGCACATCTTTACTAGCTCGGTCCCTCTGTCTAGCCAATCAGTACAGGTCCTTTTCTCCCTCCTTAGTGTCCAACCTTTTATAAAACTCTTCATACACCTTATCCTTAGCCTTTGCCACCTCTCTCTAAAATCAACCTACTTCTATTAATTCACACAGGCAAATAAAAAAGGTTTGATGATGAAATAAAATAGATTTCAACTACTGAATCCTACAAAATTGAAATCTAAAAATCAAACAAAGGTACATAAAATCACTTTTAATGAAAACATTTAAATGTCAAATTTATAAAGTATTGAATTTGGAAGATTTCACCTCCTCCTCCACATTGGTTTACTAATGTATATTGTCTCCATTGTTGTAGAAATGCCAGCACTGTGGTTCCAAATGCATGCATGTATACAGAATTTGCCTATAGAAACAGTATGGCCAAACTGCACCCGTGGTGCAGAAAAAGCAATACAAACCAAAATTACATTTCCTTGTTCCCTCCCTCATTCCCATTGCTTCCAGTGCAAAGTCCGGAAAACCGGGCTACATATATACCGAATGAGAAACCCACACAGACCATAGTAATCATGTTGCTCACTATCAGTACTGCTCACTGACTGTGGTACAATCATCACGGATTCGATAAAAAAGACAGAGAAAACCACACGCAAACACAAAAATAAATAACTGTAAGTTCAAATAAAACAACAGGCCTTCCACAGGTAGGAGGTTACCAGAGTACTGAATAAAAACTCACACGGGTAGAGGGAGAACATGAAAATTACAAAATCTAGAGTCCAGAAGAAAGCACTCCATGGAACTGAGATGTGCATGCCATTCTTTAATAGATGAGGACTGAACATGGATTCAGGAGGTTGGTGGGATGACACTCTGTAATGGTCATCAGATATGAATCCTGATCACTGAATGTGAATTGGACGTGACCCTTCACACTGAACAAGGTGCATGAATTCTGGATGTGGGAAGGGTAATCTTAAATAGTTTGAAACAAAACTTTCAGAATATTCATTCTATACCTCAAAGTCTAAGGTCTCAAAAGGTGATTTGGAAAACACTGTGCATTGTTATATATGTTTCCTGTCTAAAATCATATTTTTGGGAGGGACATATGCAAGGACAATGTAGTATTTAAGGCATGAGACTATGAGATTTTTTATTTTTTTTGCCAACTTGGAAGAAAAATATTGAACACAAAGACAGAGGAAAGGTGCAGCAAATTACATGCTAGCTCATTCCTTTGAAAATTTGCAAAATTTCTGGCCAAAACTTTCATTCTACTCATCTTGGGAATGTATTTTTTTTCTCATTTTACAATTTTAATCTTGCCTCCATGTTTCTTTGCTAATCTTCCACATGACGTTTCCTTATTATTTGCTCTCCTTATTCCTTCTTTTACTCCATCTATCTTTTATTCACCTTCCACTTAACCTCTTCATATGATGTGCTCTACTAATTTCTTACTTTAACTCCATTACTTGTCAAAGTACTACTAATGTGCCTTCTTAGTGCCCTCATTGCTGCCATACTGTTACTTACAAATTATATCGTATATATCAGCCTTACACATCAGTCATACCAGTAATGTGCTACTGAATTAACAAATTGCATAGTACTGGTGATTTAAGATGTCCAGTGTAACAACCTAGAATGTTGTTAATGTACTTTTTGACTGTTTTTCAAAAAAAGACGCATACATGCTGCAAATTTGGGCTCATAATATTAATATGTAATGAAGTGATTGTCACTTGTTTAAAATTCCATATAAATAAGAGAAAAGGATAACCTAGTGGAGGTTGTGTACTGCAATAAGAGGCTAGAGATTAAGGTTTTTGTTATTTAGAAATGTATTTGTAGTCTAAACCATGTACCAGTTGACTGTCCTGAATGTTCTTAATGTTGAGGACTTGGAACCCCCAGTATCACTGACAATACTACTGGACTTGTGATTTGGAGCAGGTACTGTTTTGTTTTATAATTTGCACCTGCAGTACTATTTGAATGCCCTACATGCAGTAGATAATATGAGGCTGGGTACCACAATATTATGATGAAAAAGGAATTGATTTTTTGGATGAACTGTAATGGATAGATAAATGAGCAACTTTTTTTAGAACTGCATCTGCAGTTTGGGAATACATACCATTAGCAATAACTGTACTACATTAGATTGTATTGGATTGTTGAGATGCAGTGAATGGATAGGTTTTTTATTATTTTATGCCTCCTTTCAATGTTTTACAGGTTGGAGAACAGTTTTATTGCCAGCCATAATAATTAGCAATAAAATTGCCATGCTGACCAAAAGACTGCGATTAGTGGAACTTGTGAAAAACCACCATGCTCTGCAGTTATTATTAGTGCTTCATGTTTTAAATGTTTGATTAACTTTAGTATGTAGACCATCATAAACTAGGGAGCTGACAATGGAGCTGCAGCATATAATCATCAAAGATGAGCCCAAAAATAAGCCTTCCATTGGAGAACTGCAGATTTAAAACAAGGATAAGAAGAGTCACATTGCTGACTCCAACTTATATATAAATATATCACCAGTGGATAAACCAGTGGGTTGCTTGCACATGTGTACTAATCAACATAATAAAGACTGCTAGATGAAAAGTTTGCATGTTACTATTGTGCTGTGTGCAGTGATCTGTAAAACATTTTCAGCAGCTTCTTTGAGAGAGTGAAGGCAGCCATGTGGACCCTGTCCATCTAGAAGTATCCAGGGTTATATTCCTAATGAAATAATTAACCTGAGGTCATTATTAACTCTTCCTATAAAGGTTTGTTTGATAATCATCAAAGTTCATAGATAATTTTTAAATATTATATATATTTAAATATCACTACAACTTCCACAACCCCTGCTTTCTCCTTGTCTTCCTAATTCCCCTTTACTATGCCAGCTCATATTCCTCCAATGCTTGTCCGATATTACCTACAAAAATAACAATCTCACAAACTCACTTACACCTTCAATCTTACTCACATTACTACTCTATCTCCTCCTCACTTTTTCAGCCTAACTCTCTGCACCTATTCTACCATAAAATCTTCTCCTCCACAGTTAAGATACTGACACCTAAACTAATCTCAGATCTACCTAAACTGATACCTTGCAAACCCAAATGGCTAAAGGATATTTCCATTAACAACCTAGTCTTAGCTGGAGATATCCATCCCAACCCTGATCCTAGTCCCTTTATTAGCAACACCTACACCTTTTCCCCTTCCTCCCCCACAACACCCTAAAAATCTCCACTATCAATGCCAGATACTTAACAACAAAGTTCACCAATTTCAAGCCTGGCTAAGCCATAACCAACCAGACATCTTAGCCACCTCTAAAATTTGGCTCAAACCCTACATATCCGACTCTGAGATCCTGCCCCTAGGATTTCATACTTTCAGAAATGACCGACTAAATAAAAAAGGTGGTGGCTCAGCCTTAGTCTACTCCAACCTTCTTACCTTAATTCCCCTCCAAATTCCAATTCCTCAATTCAAGAACACTAAACTGACTGCTGGACTACTAAAAATGAATAAACACAAGAATATCTGCATCATAGCCCTATATATCTCACCCGGTAACAATATCTCTACCCTCAAAAATATTCTCCTATGGGCTTCTACTGAAATGAACTATGAAACCTACATTCTAGGAGATGTAAATATTGACTGGAATAAAGTCAATAGCCCCTCTCCCTCCCTATCCATCAACCTCTATAAATTCACTCAAATACTCCTCTCAATCACCCGACCTAACAAAATAAATACCCCTGGATCCACTATAGACTGGATCCTAGTCTCTGATCCAAATAAAATAACCAACTCTGGCACAATTCATGACACCATTAGCGACCACCTCCCAGCTTACATTCATCATTCAACTAGCTCTTCCCCACACCAGCATCAATACATTCACACTCACAACCTCAGTAGCTTCAACCCCACAACTTTCTCAAACATTCTCAAACAAATGAACTGACAAATTCTAAACACCCTTCTTCTTGACAATGCTATAGACTACTTCAACTCTGTCTTCCCAGACACTCTAAACTCCCTAGCCCCGCAAAGTTACAAAAGGATAAAAATTAATACAGTTCCTTGGCTATCTAATGATACAAAACAAATTATGCACCAAAGGGACAAACTATGGAAGCTTTACCAAAGCAATCAACTGCCCAATACCTTGCTCCAATACAAACAGCTCCATAACCTTTCAAAACAACTAATCACCAAGGACAAAAAAACCTACTATATCAAGCTCCAGTCCAATAACAATAAAAACCCCAAGCAATTCTGGAAATCAATAAACTCACTTCTCAATCCAGGATCCAAGAATAACCCCTGTCCTGACCCAAGTAAATCCAACCTTGAACTAGGCTCTGAATTTAACTCGTTTTTCATAGAAACTATTTCTGACCTGACTAAGACTTTCCCCAACAATAACCCACCAGTCCCTCACTCTTCTCCATCTAACTCCCCTAATAACCCTCCACTTATCAAACCTGTCTCCACCAACTTTATAAAAAGACTTCTGTCCAAACTTAAACCTTGCTGTAATGCTCCTAATAATATTCACTCCTCCTTCCTAAAATGTGCTGCTGATGGAATAGCTCTCCCAATCAGCATCATAATTAACAGATGTATAAAGGAATCATACGTCCCCAAACTCTGGCGCTCAGCTTATATTCTTCCTCTTCATAAAGGAGGCAAAAACACCAGCATCTCAAACTTCCACCCTATTGCTCTGCTCTCACTAAGCTTCAAAATCCATCTTCAACTTATGCTGTTCCTGACCCAAGACAGTCTTCTTACACCTACCCAACAAGGCTTCCGCCCAGGCCATAGCACTATAACTGCTCTACTCTCTTTCCTTGAAACTGTCAATCAAGCCTGAGATTTAGGATTCTTGGTTTCTACTGTCTTGCTCGATCTGTCTAAAGCATTCAATACTGTTTCCCGCAAACACCTTCTCTATCATCTTTCAAACCTCCCTCTCTCACCAAACACTTTATCCTGGTTCTCCAGTTACCTATCAGATAGATCTCAGGCAGTCAAATGGAAGAACTCCACCTCTTCCTTCTTACCTGCCCCAACTGGCGTACCACAGGGATCCATCCTTGGGCCTATGCTCTTTAATATCTTCATCAATAACTTTTACACTGCTATTCTTGATGCCAAAATCATTCAACACACAGATGACTCAACCTTAGTCTGCTCTGCCTCAAACCTCTCTGAAATGCTGACCAAAACCCAAACTGCTTTTTCTACAACCGAAAACTGGATGCACCAAAACCACCTCTCTCTCAATGCAAATAAATCAAAAATTCTACTTTTCCCTCCCACAAAGACATACTCCTATGACAAAAATGCTTTCAAAGTCCTTAGTCAAACCAACTCACCTATAGAAGTGGTTCCTTCTGCTAAACTACTTGGCATTACTATTGATGAAAAACTCAAATTTGATATCCATATTCAACAAAATATTAAGAAAATCCACCAAAAGCTAGGTATGTTGTACAGGAATAATCGCTTTCTCTCCTACTCTACTAGGCATACTCTGACCACTACTTATCTACTTCCTTCCTTTTTATATGGAGCCCCTCTCTTAACTAACCTGTCCTCCTCTATCACCTCCAAACTAGAAAACTTCAATACAATAAAATCTCTAAATTTGCCGCCAAATCCAAAACTTCTACCCATCATTGCCTTACCCTACAATCCCTAAATTGGCTTGAACTCCCAAACTACTTAGACTTCCTCCAACTCATCACTGCACACAGACTTGTATTTCACCCAACAAAATGTCCACCTCTAACAAATATCCTTCCCTATTACACCCCAAACAGAACTCTCAGATCTGAACATCAAAACCTAGTTGCTATCCCCAAACCCAAACGTCCAGCTGGCCAACTTCTCCTCTCTGTCTCACTAGGCAAAAAATGGAATTCTCTTCCTTTCTCTCTAAGAACCATACCAAACTCAGAAAACTTCAAAACCCAGCTTTTCATACACCTGTCCACAAAATGGAAATGTACCTGCCTTCACCCCACCTAATAATTCCAAGTATATTGTCCCCAGGAGATTCTCTCTCAGGCTCCTAATCTCTCTATAATCTTCCATAGCTAATTTCCTATGAGTGTATCTAAGCTCTCTTCATCTCTTATAGCTACTTATCACATGACTCAACTTTGTAAATAGCTTCCTACTTTAAATGTGTGCATGTAAAGTGCATCCACATTTACTTAAATGTTTGTATGTAAACTGTTTTCACACCAAATACATGAGTATTTGCTCAAATTAAACTGTATAACCCATAAGACCACCCACAATGAATTTTGTTGACTATGCGTGTCACTGAATGTACTTATTTGTAACTGTAGTATATAATGTAAGTTTTACACTTTTGTATCTTTGTATTCTCAACTGTATAATGTATCTTGGAGCTTTTCTCCCCGGGCCTCCACTGAAAATGAGTCATTTTGGCCCAGTGGACTTCCCTGGTAATCAAACTGGAAATAAATAACTGACTAAAACAATTTTATGTGCGTTATACTAAATGGCATTTCTGCCTTTGAAGTTGTTTTCTGTGGATGCACAAAACAAATTTTAATGTATAGCCCTGGGTGTCTGCAACCTGAAATGAGAATTAATTGTTTCAGCTACAGTTTAAGCAATGATGATCTTCTGTTCCAGTCTGATGTTTCGTGTTGTTTATGCTGGCTTGACTGCTTATGTATTTGTGTTATTTATAGTACAATGTTTACTAGGACTCCCTATTGAAATGTTGGCACTGTAAATGCAGAGTGCTGACACACACAACAAAAAAAAAAAAAAAAAAAAGGTTAAAATCCAAACGAGCAAGCCCCCCACATCTCCCTGAACTTACATATAACAACTCTGAGATCTCCATATCTAGGAGAAAAGAGAATATTCCAAGAAATGTATATGTAAATCAGTTTTTCCAGCCATTCGGTCTCAGTATTTTGGGACTCACTCTAGCAGGTCCCAACATTTCAGATGGTTTCCATTTACTAGCCTTTCTCTAACCAGAGCAAGTGTTTTCACATCAGTGATATTCTTCTGAAGTTCTTAGCAGCTCCTTTATCAAATTTTGGACACAGACTGGCTTGCTTATCACTGTGAATCTGCTTGAACAGAGTCTTTTTTTTTTTAAACTTAATGGGTCTTACAAGACAGTGACCATATTGTTTAATATGCCTGACGATATTAGCATATTACTTGTACCACTATACCACCTCCTCAGATCCTTGGGCAGGAATTTTGTTGTTCATTTTCTCTTTGCAGGATAGTACAACAGTAAGCACTGCCAGCTCACAGCACTTGGTTTCTGATTCATTTTTTTGGCTACAGGGCCTGAAACATGCATGTCCTCCCTATGTCCACATGTGATTTTTCAGAATGTGACTAGGGTGTGTGAAGTGTAAATTGGTAGTCCTTTAAACTCTTCATATGTGTACATACAGTGTAAATGTACATGTCCGGTGATGAGTTGGCATTCGGTTCAGGATGCACCTCTATTCCTTGTACCCACCATGAGTTAGGGCAGGCTCTGACTCCTCTGTGACCCTGCAATGGATTAAATGAGTAATCCGAGAATGAATGACTTAATTAATTTCCTCTTTATGATTAGCTAGCTGTGTCTTCCACATTACATGATCCTGCTGCTGCCAGTTCCTAACCATTCATGCTTCTATGAGAGTTGACCAGCCCAGCTGTCTTTGATACCCTTATTTTCTGCTTAGGATTGTTAAGTAACCATTCTTGATTGAATGTCCTGATTTAGAATGAATGAGTTATGTCAGTTTCCAGCCATCTTCTTAGGCTCTGTCTTTAACTAGCTTAGCATTACTTTTCTGCCTTACAAAATAAAAGTAAGTGCACATCAGGTCACTGTAATCTTTGCATCTAATTCACTCAGTCTCTATGTTTATTTTATTTATACCACTGTTTTTGCGCAGTTACCTTTTCATTGTGTTGCTTTTTACAGGTGGCAGTTGTACTCACAGCATTGTCTTCCAGCTTTTGTAAGAAAGAAAGCTTGTTTTGGAACAGGTGTACATTCCAGGTGGCATAAGTAACTATAAACCACTATTAACTGTGCCTGTAAAAGGCTGCTCAATCAATACTAGCTAAAAATTCCAGATCAGAGTTTCAAGCACCTCATTAGTTTATGTGCATTCTGCTAAATGGTGCCTTTGTGGATGTGCAAAAAAGTCTCATTTGCAGTTCTTTGGCAGCTGACATCTGAATGTAAAATGTTTCTACTTCTATGTACCGAAAACCTGTTGAATCTGTTTGATATGTGCTAATGCTTGTGCTAAGTTGAACTTGAATGCTTTCATATGAATGCCAGCTAGAGTAAGTTGTTTGCTAGTATTAAAGCAATACAGAAAGAACTTCCTTCATTTGTGGAGTTCTTCTGAATGTGTTAGTGAGCTATTATATTTGCAATTGGCTTATCACTGTGCTTGTTCTCTGAAAGAACATTTTATGCTAAATGTTGTGGAGTTTTATTATATGATTGTCATACTCTGTTTTTTGCTCAAGTACTGATACCCTTAGCTGCTGCTTGTTTTAGTTTCCTCACTTCTTTTTTTCACATCCATCTGTTTTCTTACTGACATAATTTTAATTTCTTCCTTGGGTGTCTGCTCATGTCTTATTGTCTCTGTGCCTGCCCAGTTACTAAACTGTTGGTCTCCCAAGTATATATTCCCACTTCTAATATTTTCTGGTTTCCCCTTCACCACAATTTGCCTATGTAACTCTTCTCACTCTCTAACCTTAATGTAACGATATTCTACTTCCACTTACGTGATACCTCAGTTACACTGACCAAACTGTTCTTAACTTTACTACTTGCCTTTCTACTTCCACTTACTTGATACCTCAGTTACACTGACCAAACTGTTCTTAACTTTACTACTTGCCTTTCTACTTCCACTTACATGATACCTCAGTTACACTGACCAAACTGTTCTTAACTATACTACTTGCCTTTCTACTTCCACTTACGTGATACCTCAGTTACACTGACTAAACTGTTCTTAACTTTACTACTAGCCTTTCTACTTCCACTTACGTGATACCTCAGTTACACTGACCAAACTGTTCTTAACTTTACTACTTGCCTTTCTACTTCCATTTACGTGATACCTCAGTTACACTGACCAAACTGTTCTTAACTTTACTACTTGCCTTTCTACTTCCACTTACATGATACCTCAGTTACACTGACCAAACTGTTCTTAACTTTACTACTTGCCTTTCTACTTCCACTTACTTGATACCTCAGTTACACTGACCAAACTGTTCTTAACTTTACTACTTGCCTTTCTACTTCCACTTACTTGATACATCAGTTACACTGACCAAACTGTTCTTAACTTTACTACTTGCCTTTCTACTTCCACTTACTTGATACCTCAGTTACACTGACCAAACTGTTCTTAACTTTACTACTTGCCTTTCTACTTCCACTTACGTGATACCTCAGTTACACTGACCAAACTGTTCTTAACTTTACTACTTGCCTTTCTACTTCCACTTACATGATACCTCAGTTACACTGATCAAACTGTTCCTCAGTTACACTGATCAAACTGTTCTTAACTTTACTACTTGCCTTTCTACTTCCACTTACGTGATACCTCAGTTACACTGACCAAACTGTTCTTAACTTTACTACTTGCCTTTCTACTTCCACTTACGTGATACCTCAGTTACACTGACCAAACTGTTCTTAACTTTACTACTTGCCTTTCTACTTCCACTTACTTGATACCTCAGTTACACTGACCAAACTGTTCTTAACTTTACTACTTGCCTTTCTACTTCCACTTACATGATACCTCAGTTACACTGACCAAACTGTTCTTAACTTTACTACTTGCCTTTCTACTTCCACTTACTTGATACCTCAGTTACACTGACCAAACTGTTCTTAACTTTACTACTTGCCTTTCTACTTCCACTTACGTGATACCTCAGTTACACTGACCAAACTGTTCTTAACTTTACTACTTGCCTTTCTACTTCCACTTACTTGATACCTCAGTTACACTGACCAAACTGTTCTTAACTTTACTACTTGCCTTTCTACTTCCACTTACATGATACCTCAGTTACACTGATCAAACTGTTCTTAACTTTACTACTTGCCTCTCTACTTCCACTTACGTGATACCTCCATAGGTATCACAAGGGATAAGAAACTAAGAGTAATGCTACTCAACGCCAGAAGTCTAAACCTCAAGATGCACGCACTCGAAACTCTCCTTAGCATAGAGAACATCGATATCTGTGCAGTAACAGAAACCTGGTTCAAGGCTCCCGAGAGCACCCCAGCACTACCAGATTATACCTCATACCATGCTTTTCGGCCCCAAAACTTGGACCGAACCACAAAAGGAGGGGGAGTATCAATATTCGTCAAAGATACCCACACCTCCAGGTTGGTGGCACAGCACGAAGCATCAGAGACTATCCAAGTGCAACTAACAGTGAGTAAAACTGCCTTCCAGTTTATAGCCTGCTACAGACCACCCTCCCAAACCCAGGAACCCCACTTGACCTTCCTGAGAACACTGGAAAATATGAAGGTCTCTCCAAACACCATTATATTGGGCAACTTCAACTACCCAAACATAGACTGGGAGCATTACTCTAGCTCCAACACCCTAGCCCAAAGGTTCCTAGAATTTATAAACTCAAATGCTACAGAACAACTTGTTACCACTCCCACAAGAGGGGAAAACATACTGGACTTGATCATCACCAACATGGGGACTCTATGCTCCAGACCAGAAGTGTATCCCTCACTGGTAAGATCAGACCATAAACTAATCTCACTGGATATTCACATCCCGACCCCACCCCCCCCCGCCCAGAAAACCACAGTGAAAAACTTCTCTAAAGCAAATTTCACACTCCTCAAAACCGAGGTGGAATCCTTCAAAGCCCCCGGGCCTGTGGAAAATACGGCCCAGACCGCAGAATCCTTTATAAACACATTCTATGATCACCTTCAGGAATGCATGGATCATGCAATCCCAAATAAAACCAAGACCCAATCCTCCAAAGGCAAACGTCCTGTCTGGTGGACCCCAGCCATAAACAAACTATACAATAGAAGGAGGAAGCTACTACATGATAGAGCAAAATCCCATAAAGGGAAGGCATCTCTGATCAGTGTTAGCAAAAAACTACGGGCACTCATAAAATCGTCTAAGGCCAGCTTTGAGAGAAAAATTGCACAGGACACTAAGGATAATCAAAAGGCTTTCTTTAGTTATGTTAGGAACCTGGGTGGGAATTCCCAGATATGCTCAGAATTAGTCCAAAGTAACAAAAAATACACCGAACCCACAGACATTGCCAACATCCTAGCTGACAGGTTCAGCGCAAACTTCTCCCCACCCTCCCCACCAAAAGGGCAAATATCTATCCCAGCAGAGTGCTGCCCCCCTGACATCTCAGATGCTCAGTTAAGAGCCGCCCTCTCCAAAGCAAAAAACACAGCATCAATGGGACCAGACAGTGTCCTGGGCTGCATCCTACATGAACTCCAAGAAGAGCTAAACCCAAACATAAAACTACTGTTCAGTCTCAGCCTTACTACAGGTTATGTACCCAAAGAGTGGCATACAGCAACAGTGGTCCCTCTCCACAAAGGTGGTGCCTCAACGGATCCTGGAAACTATCACCCCATAAGCCTGACTAGCTTGGTCTGCAAAGCTATGGAAAGGATCAGCATGGACCTCATAAATAAAGATATTGGGGACCTACAGACACTGGACCCTACCCAGTTCGGCTTTGTTAAGGGCAGATCCTGCCTCTTAAACCTGGTCAATTTCTTTGAAACAGTCACCAAGGCCATTGACGAGGGGAAGGTGGTCTACACAGCCTACATGGGCCTCGCAAAAGCCTTCGATACAATACCCCACTCGGGCATTATAGATAAGCTCACCAGCTTAAATATAAACTCCTATGTCACTAGATGGGTTGCAAACTGACTCAAGGACAGAACCCACATGGTTAGAATTGCTGGAGCCATGTCAGACTCAAAAGCAGTTACAAGTGGTGTCCCACAAGGCTCAGTCCTGGGACCTCTCTTGTTCGGTATATATTTCTTGGAGGTACAGGCCAACACGGAAGGACTGTGACTGACCAAGTTCGCAGATGACTGCAAACTGGGCGCCATAATCGACTCTCCAGCCGACACAAGCATCCTCCAAAAAGGCCTCATAGAAACAGACAACTGGTGCCAGAGCCATGGCCTCAAGCTAAACACCAAAAAGTGTATAGTCATCCCCTTTGGCAAAAACAAAGTGCCCACAAATTACCACATAGGTGGTAATCCATTAAGTACAGAAGAAGTAATTAGGGACCTGGGGACCCAAGTTGATAGCAATCTCTCATTTGACAACCACGTGGCCAAAGTGGTTAGAAGAACATTTTATATAGCCCACCTAATCATGAAGGGATTCACATCTAGATCAGGGAGGTCATCGTGCCTCTTTACTCATCCCTCATCAGGCCCATAATTGAGTACAATGCCCCTTTTGGGATGTACCTTACTAGACACCTGCAGCAACTGGAAAGACCCCAAAAGTACCTCACCAAGAGGATCAAAGGGCTCAAACAGATGCCATATGCTGCCCGGTTAAAGAAACTCCAGCTCTACTCAGTGGCATACCGCCTGCTCAGAGGCGATCTGTGCCTGACGTATAAAGCCATGTCCAACCCGGAATTAATGGACATGCTGCACCTCAGAAAATCCAAATCCCATCGAGCTACGCTCGAGAGACTTGAACCTCAGCACTGAAATAAATAGGACATGCTGGAGGGACAGATTCATAACCCAGAGGCTCCCTTCACTCTGGAATAAAATCCCAGTCCAGGTTAGGCAGAGTCCCTCATTGACACTCTTCAAGAGGAATCTTGATGAGTGGATGGGAGATCGTAGGTTTACCCCGGGTATCACTTCTGTGTCACTGTTAGACAGAGGCACAGTATACTAACCTCGAAAAAGGGCATAGCAAAATTAATTTAAAATGGGTGGCAAAAGCCAAACACACTCTGGCTAGGCTTATAAATGCCCTAGGGCAGATAGCCTAGTATGAACCTATGAACCTCAGTTACACTGACCAAACTGTTCTTAACTTTACTACTTGCCTTTTTACTTCCACTTACGTGATACCTCAATTACACTGACCAAACTGTTCTTAACTTTACTACTTGCCTTCCTCATCACTGCTGCCAACTTCATCTCTATTCTCACTGACAGATTAAGCATTGACTCATATGCTTCCCAAAGTTTCTCCATAATTTCTTTACTATAGTAGCCTCCCAAGTATGATGGCACAGCCTTTCCTTCTTCCTCATCAGTATTAACCCATTCACAAAAAAAAAAAAAAAAAAAAAAATCACTCAGACTTTATACTTTTACCCATGCCTTCTCAACATACCTCTCAGATGTAGGCTTCCTACTCTAACAATGTTGCTAATATTGTCCTTCTTAGTCACTATGGTCTTAATTCAAAAACTGGATGACTGACATACCTTGCGTAATCTAGACATGCTTACTGTGTTGGAAACCTGGATGAAATCTAATTCAATCTCCAGTTATATCATAGATACTTATAGTATCTTTAGAAACAATACATTAGAACTGCATTCTAGGGAGGTGCTGTTCTCACCATTAGACAACCACAGCAAGTCCACTTATAGCCAACATCACTTTTGATGAATATGACCCTAGCTAGTTTAACACTAAAGTAACTCTGAGTGTACACATTAACATTTATGTGGGCTCTGTTTACATTCCCTTCATTGCCTCACACTTGTTCTTCCTTCTCTAACACCTTTAGCATTGGCTCTATAAACTTAATATACTCATAAGTTACAACAAGTTTAATGTCCGTAATGTTCTTATCCCCAGTTATTAACAATCCTTTCTGACTATGACCTTTCATAGCTCAAAACTTATTTCAGACAACCATGTTCCATTTCTGACAATTATTCCCATACTGATTGGATTGTCACAAATTCTCCCAACAAATGTCATCATATCTGTACCCTTCTAAATATGCTTACTGATCATTGCCCAGTTATGTCAGTCGGATCCTTTAAAATATCCTAACCTTTTTACCTTATAGTACAGTTAAAAGATTCTCCTCTAGCAAACAACTACCACTGAAGGAAAACCTATTTCTTGTTGACTTGACTCCACCACTATATTCTTCCTCTGACATCAACATAACCCTTGACTTTTGCATCTGTGGGCACATCCTTTTTCAACAAATGTTTTTCCCAATCTCATCTACTAGAAAATGAAGTACTAACTGCATGTCATTAACCCCTGTCATTCAACATCAAATTTACCATTAGGAATATTATATGCAAACTGCTCTCTTACATGCATTTAAAGATCTCTCAAGTCAATGTAGGATATAAATCCAGCTGACCAACTCTTACTTTTTCTTACAACACCAGCTATCCTCCTTTACTCATCCTTGAGGGAGTAAAGATTACCAGGCATAATAAAATGATTTTAGGTGAGTCCAGAAGAATTCAACTTTGTACAACCCTAATACCTTATTGCTCAAGAACTTCACAGCAAGATTTCACAGAAGCTGTCTGCTTTTTACTCCTAAATCCACTCTGCTCTGATTCTCAACATCTCTCCTTCTTTCATCCCTCATATTGACTTCTACATCCGATTCTCTACCAAGCTCATTTCCATCTAATTTTTTCTCCCTTGATTCATTTCTTCCACCATCTTCCACACCCATCAGATTTCAGTAAAACCTGTTGAACTTTATCCTCTCTTTACCAGAAAAAATACTACCTTTCTGATTGCTTTTATCTTTTCTCCCTAAAAGTGGTTAACGATAGTATTATCAAAATACTCACTTATATTTATGACCTTTCCCATGCAAGGTTATATACTGCCCTCCTAGAAATGTGCTATTATGTCCCTATCCAGTGCACTCTACAACAGAAGAAAGAAACTGTTGAAAAAAAAAGTAAAATCCCACAACTGGAGGAACTCCCTGGTCAGCCTCAGTAAGAAGCTGAGCTCCCTCATAAAATCCTCCAAAGCTAGTTATGAAAACAAAATTGCCACTGATTCTAAAGACAACCACAAAGCATTCTATAGCTATGTTAAAAATCTCAATGGCAACACTCAGATCTGCTCTGAGTTACAGCACAATGACACTAAATATACAGAACCAACTGATATCGCCAACATCCTGGCAGAAAGGTTCAGTGCTAACTTTACCCCCCCCTCTCACCCCCTAAAGGGCCCATCTTTATACCGGAAGAATGCAAAGTTCCTGTAATCACGGCTGCACAGGTAAAAACTTCACTTTCCAAAGCCAAGAACACAGCATCCATGGGACCTGACAACATCCCAGGCTGCCTTCTACATGAACTACAGAATGAACTGGCACCCCACCTAAGTACCATGTTCAATCATAGCCTCACCTCAGGCTTTGTGCCCATTGAATGGCGCACAGCGACAGTTATCCCACTCCACAAAGGGGGGCCACAACAGACCCTGGGAACTACCGCCCCATTAGCCTGACGAGCCTCATCTGCAAGGCCATGGAACGTATCATCATGGAACTCATAAACAAAGACATTGGAGATCTCCAAACCCTGGACTCCACACAGTTTGGGTTTGTAAAAGGCAGATCATGTCTCCTAAACCTGATAGACTTCTTTGAAGTAGTCACCAAGGCCATGGATGAGGGTAAGGTGGTTCACACAGCCTATCTAGATCTCGCCAAGGCGTTCAACACCATCCCCCACTCTGGAATTATAGATAAACTCACTAAACTAGGTATAAATCCCTATGTCACAAGATGGGTTGCCAACTGGCTTACTGAAAGAACCCACACTGTGAAAGTAGCAGACTCCAAATCAGACTTCAGACCAATGACAAGTGGAGTACCACAGGGTTCAGTCCTGGGTCCTCTCCTGTTTGGTATCTACTTCTCTGAAGTACAGGCTAACACAGAAGGTCTTTGGCTAACTAAATTTGCAGATGACTGCAAACTAAGAGCCATAATTGAAACTCCTAACGATGTGTACATCCTACAAAAGGGCCTCACTGAGACAGATGCCTGGTGTCAAAGACATGGTCTCAAGCTCAATGCCAAAAAGTGCATTGTCATCCCCTTTGGTAAAAATTCTGTACCCATGAACTACCACATAGGCGGTAGACTACTTAACACTGAAAGTGTGATAAGAGACCTTGGGACACAGGTGGACAGTAGTCTCTCCTTTGATAATCACATCGCCAAAGTGGTCAGAAAATCCTTCTACATGGCACACCTCATCACAAAAGGTTTCTCATCCAGAAAAAAAGAGGTCATTGTTCCCCTCTACTCATCACTCATTAGACCCATTGTAGAGTACAATGCCCCTTTTAGTATGTACCTCATAAGACATCTACAACAACTGGAAAGGCCGCAAAAATACCTCACAAAGAGGATTACTGGCCTCAAACAGATGCCTTACGCAGACCGTCTAAAAAAACTCCAGCTTTACTCCGTCGCATATCGCCTACTCAGAGGCAATCTCTGCCTAACATACAAAGCTATGTCAAACCCAGAGCTGTTGGACATGCTCCACTTAAAGAAATCCCAATCCCTCTGAGCTAGACGCTCTAGGGACCTAAACCTTGTCACCACAATAAACAGAACATGCTGGAGGGATAGATTCCTGTCCCAGAGACTTCCCACACTCTGGAACAGACTACCTATCTATGTCAAACAGAGCTCCTCATTAGCACTCTTCAAGAAAAATCTTGATGATTGGATGGGTAATAGGAAATTCACCCCGGGGATCACTTCTGTGGTTCTGCTTGACAGTGGCACAGGAAAATAATTTTCTTGGGTGGCGAAAGCCAGGGTACATTTTTGGCTAGGCTTGTATAGGCCCTAGGGCCAATAGCTTAGTACCTACCTATGAACCTATGAACATAAGTTAAGCAATAATACCTGAGAAAGTGGGCATGAAAATAATGGACTGCTCAATTATGTTGTGAGGCTTGATGCTACATCCAAAACACCTCCCCTAGAAAGTCTAATGCTCACTTTGCAGCATAGATCACTACTGCACTTACAAAAATGGCATTCTTTTTGAGTTTTATTCTTTTATTTTAAAGGACCTTTTTGTGCATTTTATAAATAGCTTTCATTTTCTCAATTTATGTATAGTGGACTATGACATATTGTTCTTCAGTATGGCTTTATAATAGTGAATAGTGATAATAGTGAATATATGTAAAGGGTTGTAGATGTGTGTGTGTGTGTGTGTGTGTGTGTGTGTGTGTGTGTGTGTGTGTGTGTGTGTGTGTGTGTGTGTGTGTGTGTGTGTGTGTGTGTGTGTGCACAAACTAATTTAAAAAGGTAGCATTAGGCAATCTAGCATTCTAGTATATACTTTTTTGACCAAAGCTGTCACATTCTGCTTTGCATTTTAGCAGAGGTAACAACAACAAGGCACTAAAGTGTACTTCTCTAATTGGAACTGTAACATTGTAACAGGGTGGGGTCAAGGTGGAGCTGTGATATTTTGTGCTGTACTTTATAGCTATGAACAAGTGAGATACATTATTTTAAAACAACTTGCAAAAGCAGCACATCAATTTGTAATACTTCTTCATTTGGTCTGAAACTGTGACTTTCTACATTGCATTTTATTAGATGCCTGCACCATACACACACACACACACACACACACACACACACACACACACACACACACACACACACACACACAGTATCCAGCACTGTTCTCAGTAATATGTGCTATACACCAAATTTGGGAAGGGGTTATACTTCAGCTGTGATATTTTGTATTCCATTTCATAGTCACACAGACAGCAGATACAAAAATCTGTACAGAAAACAAAGAAAACATAGCTTTATTTATGCATTGTTTGCCAACACTCAAAAGACCAGCTAATCATATGATTTCGTTGTCTTGTTGTAGTTTGCTCTTTTGACATCAGTCAAAAGAGCTGTGAGATTGTAGGATTTTACATCCATTTTGACAGCTATCAAAGGAGTTGTCAACAGAGCCGGATCCAGCCCTAGGGCCCACTGGCTGGTAGGGGGCCACTAAAACATTTACTTTTTAATTAAAAAGTTTAAAAAAATACACATCTTCTTTAAGAGCGTTCTTCTTTAAGAATGACCTTACATCCCTGTGTTCATGACTCAGTGCATACAATGCATTCATATCTGTTCCTTCTTTTGAAATTATGTGCAGAATTTAAACCTAATGTTCCTGGGAACAGGGCAACAGATAAAGTGCTGTGCCGGCTCACTACAGCAGGCTGCTTGCAATGGAACAGAACATCTCTTTTGCCTGATGATCATCGTTACGTTCCAGCTGCTACTTGCAATGACATTCCATGTAGTGTGTGTGTTCCAGGCTGCTGCTTATAATGAAATTCCAGGTACTGTGTGTGTGTGTTCCTGGTTGCTGCTTGTAATGACATTCCAGGTAGTGTGTGTTTTCCAGGCTGCTGCTTGCAATGAAATTCCGGGTAGTGTGTGTGTTCCAGGCTGCTACTTGCAATGACATTCCAGGTAGTGTGTGTGTGTGTGTGTGTGTGTTTGTGTGTGTGTGTGTGTTCCAGACTGCTGCTTGTCAAACCAGTGTATCTGACAACTATTTTGATGGTTACCAAATGAGCTGTCTAGGGTTGTTGTATCTGTTGCGAATATGACAAAAACATCCAAAATGGAGTTAAATATTTAGCTAATAAAATTCATCAGTTCAAGGAGATGTTTAAAGAAATCTTTGAACATTATGAAGCTGGAAAGAGGCTTCAAAGTAGCATGATTAGACTGTGCTGGAAGTTATTTTTTATGGTAGTTCAAACCTTAACATAATACCTTTTTCTTCCACTTAAGTCATACTCATCCTAGTACTTCGAACATAGCCAGCTTTAGGCTCCAGCAAACTCTGTAGTCACTAAGGCCACCCTGGTCCTTGCGGGCCCTCAACCACAGAAAGTTATCTTGATATTTTGTAACATGTCTATCAAAGCAACAAAATCTTGTACAGCAATCTTGTATATTTAATAAACCACATGGGTAACAATAAATCCTTCAAAATTCAAAGATCTTTAGTTAGAATAACAGTGTTTTGTCAAGTTGCAGGCTTCATAAATCCATTAAATACTTTACCATTGACATAATGCCCCTGGCTTAGTTAAAGCCTACTGATGTACATCCTTTCCAATAAAACTAACAACATTGCCAGCTTTAGGTACCTGCAATACCCATGGCTACAGGGGGCAGACTTAATCACCCTTGATGGTGTTGGGGCCCCACAAAAGCTGCTGTGGGTTGGGGAAAAATGAGAAGAAAAAATATATTAATTTTTGGTTACAGTCTTTAGTCTGAACAGGACTATGATATGACCCTGTTAGGATAAAGCTGATAATGAACAAAGTGAGATAAGCACTAGAGATCAACAGCCCAGAGTAACCAATCTCAGTGCACACCTTTGATTTTAAGAAGACATAATGCTTCTGATCTTCAGGGATGGTTTCTCTTTCAAGAAGTATTATAAATACTGGCAGAACACCAGATACTATAACTCTCAACTCTTTTGCTGAAGAATTCTGTTCATAGCCAAAAATAATAGCAGAATAAAGGCTCAAAATGAGGAACATGTTTTAAATATTACTCTAATTTGCTTAAAAAGATACTAGAATAACACATTTTGCATCAACATGCATTTTTTGGACAATAAGAAGTATAAACTCTGTGTGGATTTACTGAAGGATAGAGCAAAATTATGAGCCAAAAATCAAGAAATATCTGTGAAATCAGGGACAGTGACAGATATTCATTTAGTCATCAATGAGGTAAATAAAAGTGACTTACATTTGCTGTTTGATGACTGCTAAGCAGCAGTCACTGATCCGGCATGGCAGTATCAGTGTTGCACAGTGTATTGCTATTTGCTAAAATAAGTACAAAACTAGTATTGCTGTGACGTGTGTGTGTGTGTGTGTGTGTGTGTGTGTGTGTGTGTGTGTGTGTGTGTGTGTGTCTGAATAAAAAATATCACTGTTTTTTATCAGTGCACATACAATAATGCTGGGACACACATATTATTCTTCTGGATATCAATAAAAAATGTAGCTAATGAGTAATTATATTTCAAAGTAAGGTATAACATATATCACAGAACATTTAGACACTTAGATCTTCTAGGAGTCTGGTGGCTCCCCCACTCCCCAGACTGTATAAATGGATACAGGTGGGGGGCTCCCCTAATCATCCTTGATTGTGTGGCAGCCCCACAAAAGTTTTTTTCTGGTTGAGGAAAAACAAAGAGAAAAAATGCTTTAATTTTCTGATTATGTTCTTTAATCTGAACAGGGCTGTTGTATGACCTTGTAAGGATAAAACTGATTATGGCCTCTGCTCTCATCTGCTCACATTTCATAGTTTCATAGTATAGTACTAGGCTATCTGCCCTGGGGCATTTGTAAGCCTAGCCATAGTGATGTGGCGTTTGCCACCCCATGAAATGGTACAAAAATGTACAGAATAAATCTAGAATACTGTGCCTTTGTCTAGTAGTGACACAATGAAGGTCCCCTTATATAATAGAATTAGTTTACTGTGCCCCTGTCTAGCAGTGACACAGATGTGACCCCTGGGGTAAACTTACGATCTCCCATCCACTCATCAAGATTTCTCTTGAAGAGAGTCAGTGAGGGGCTCTGCCTAATATGAACTGGGATCCTGTTCCAAAGCATGGGAAGCCTCTGGGTTATGAATCTATCCCTCCAGCATGTCCTATTCATACTTGTGCCGAGGTTTAAGTCTTTAGTTCTCGTGGTCCTGATGGATTTGGATTTTTTGAGGTGGAGCATGTCCATCAGATCCTGATTGGACATGGCCTTGTACGTCAGGCAGAGATCACCTCTGAGCAGGCGGTATGCTACTGAATAGAGCTGAAGTTTCTTTAGTCTGGCAGAATAAGACATATGTTGGAGACCCTTGATCCTTTTGGTGAGGTACTTTTGTGGTCTCTCCAGCTGTTGCAAATGCCGGGTGAGGTACATACCAAATGGGGCATTGTACTCAATCATGGGTCTGATGAGGGAGGAATATAGGGGTACAATGACATCCTTGGATCTGGATGTGAATCCCTTCATGATGAGGTGTGCAAGGTAGAATGTTTTTCTAACCACTTTGGCAACGTGGGTGTCAAATGAGAGGTCGCTGTCTACTTGGGTCCCTAGGTCTCTGATTACTTTTTTCGTACTCAGTGGGTTGCTGTTTATGTGATAATTTATGGGTACTTTGTTTTTTCCAAAAGGGATGACTATACATTTTTTGGCATTTAGTTTAAGGCCGTGACTACGGCACCAGCTGTCCGTTTCAGTGAGGCCTTTTTGTAGGATGTGTGTGTCTGCTGGTGTATCGACTATGGCGCCTAGTTTGCAGTCATCTGCGAACTTTGTCAGCCACAGCCCTCCCATGTTTGCTTTAACATCTGAGAAATAAATGCCGAACAAGAGAGGTCCCAGGACAGATCCCTGTGGGACACCACTTGTGACTGGCTTTGAGTCTGACATTGCTCCAGCGATTTTAACTTTATGGGTTCTGTCCTTTAGCCAGTTTGCAACCCATCTAGTGACATAAGGGTTTACTTTTAAGCTGTTTAGCTTATCTATGATGCCTGAGTGGGGTATTGTGTCGAAGGCCTTAGCCAAGTCCAGGTATGCTATATGGACTGCTTTGCCTTCATCAATGGCTCTAGTGACTGTTTCGAAAAAGTCAACCAGGTTTAAAAGGCAGGATCTGCCCTTTACAAAGCCGAACTGGGTGGGGTCAAGTGTCTGTAGGTCCCCTATGTCTCTGTTTATGAGTTCCATAATGATTCTTTCCATAGCTTTGCAGACCAGGCTAGTTAAGCTTATGGGGCGGTAGTTTCCATGGTCTGTAGAGGCACCCCCCTTGTGGAGTGGGACCACTGTTGCTGTACGCCAGTGTTCAGGTACATATCCCGAAGTAAGGCTAAGGTTAAATAGCATTTTTATGTGTGGGTTTAGCTCCTCTTGGAGTTCACGTAACACCCACCCTGGGATACCGCCAGGTCCCTTTGATGCTGTGCTTTTTGCTTTGTTTAGGGTGGTTCTCACTTGGACATCTGAGATGACAGGGAGATTACATTCAGCTGGGATAAGTATTTCTTCTTTTGGGGGTGAAGGAGGGAGAAATTTGCACTGAACCTGTCAGCCAGAATGTTAGCAATATCTGTGGGTTCAGTGTATTTTTTGTTGTTGTGAACCAACTCTGAGCATATCTGAGGGTTTCCACCCAGGTTTCTAACATAGCTGAAGAAGGCTTTGTGGTTATCTTTAGTGTCCTTAGCGATTATTCTCTCAAAGTTTGCCTTGGATGTTTTTATGAGAGAGCGTAGTTTTCTGCTAATGTTGATCAGAGATGTCTTCCCTTCATGGGATTTCGCTCTGACGTGCAGTAGCTTCCTTCTTTTGTTATACAATTTGTTTATGGCTGAGGTCCACCAGACAGGATGCTTACATTTGGTGGAGAGGGACTTGGATTTGTTTGGGATTGCATGATCCATGCATTCTTGGAGATGTCCATAGAAAGCATTTGTGAAGGATTCGGCATTGTGGGATGTGGTATCCACTGGCACAGTGGGCTTAAAGGATACCATCTCAGTCTTAATGAGTGAAGTCTGCTTTTGAGAAGTTTTTCACTGTGGTCTTTTGTGCTGGGGGTGGAGGTGGGATATGTATATCCAGGGTGATTAGTTTGTGGTCAGATCTCACTAGTGAGGGGTATACTTCCGGTGTGGAGCATTTTGTCCCCATGTTTGTGATGATCAGGTCTAGTATATTATCTCCCCTAGTGGGAGAGGTGACTAGTTGTTCCAGTGCATTTGAATTTATGAATTCCAGGAACCTTTGGGCTAGGGTATTAGGGCTAGAATAATGTACCCAATCTATGTTTGGGTAGTTGAAGTCTCCCAGTATGATGGTATTTTGTGATACATTCATATCCTCCAATGTCTTCAGGAAGGCTGAGTGGGGTTCTTGAGATTGGGAGGGTGGTCTGTAACATGCTACCAGTTGTATAGCAGTTTTGCCTATGGTTAGTTGCACCTGTATGGTCTCTGATGCTTCATGTGTTGCTACTAACCTGGAGGTGTGGGTGTCCTTTATGAATATGGACACTCCCCCTCCCTTTGTGGTTTGGCCCGGGTTTTGGGGCCGAAAAGCATGATACGAGGTATAGCCTCAACCCTGCTCAAATGTGTGTATAGAGAAAATGATTGTACGTTATGTTGGGGGGGGGGGCTGGGGACCTCAGAGGTGTACAAAGAAAAGAAGGTTACTTTTGCTTCTGTAGGGGCAGGTCACTGTCTATGAGCAACAAAGTAGAGTACATTACTGCAATCATTATTGTTTTCACTTTCCTCACAATCACACATTGGGCACGTATACAGATGGCTGCCTTTGGGAGTTAGGGTTGAGGAATGAGGAGTCATGCTACGTATATGTATTTCACAGTCACTTGAAATATATGACTGTGGCCATTTGAACCTCTGCTTTTATCCCAGTGTAACACCAGAGGGATGTATAGGCAGTAGCTGTCTTTTTTGAGGGATTAGGGAGGCAGGCAGTATTCCCAGACATGATCTGTGTATCCTCACACCAATTGGCTTGTTAGTTTATTGTGAGCTACTATTTTGTCAGCTTTGAACATTAAGCCTTGGGCACAACTTACATCTTCACCGACAGAAAAAGAAATAGACTGAAATTTTTCTTACTCATGATTTTTGTTTTGGCCACTGTTGGATTAAAAGGTTGGGAAATGCTCTAAAATGCATCCCAGAGTACACATAACCCCTGTGGCTTCTGGGGCTACCAGCTTAATTGAATAACTTCCTAAATGGTTATTACTGTGTTGTCTCAGTCAGAAAAACTAAAGCTGAACAGCAACACTAGATTTCTTCCCTTAATCATAATTTCTGTTCAAACCATCACTGGATGAAGAGGTGTCTAAAAAGAAAAAAATTTTTTGAAAAGCACTTCAGAGTATATATAAAGTTATGGCTTCTTGAAAAAGCTGAAGCGAAAGGTAAAATATGAGAAATGGAAGAAACAAGAAATGTGCATGGTGTGGGGAGCCCAAGATGGTGAAAAACACAGGGGAGCAATAGAGGATATGTGTGTGTTTGGGGGGGGGGGACTAAAACAGTAGGCAGTGCCTATGACTCCATTTCATCTAAGTCAAGCCCTGTGCACAGAGTTGCTGTAATGTACCATTACTGCAACTAAATGCTAGTAACTGTGAATATCTCCTTGTGAGATGGGTCAACATAGTGCGGTACACAGGTCTGTTGTAATGTAAGAACATTGTAGCTACCGGTCAGTCCATGTGTGTAAGAGTTTGCAGCATGATATATAGGAGGGGTGGCAGTGTCAGGGTAATACTCAGACTAGAAGTGCCCAGGGGGCCCCCAACATCACATTTCATGGGGGGGAGGGTAGCCAAAATGCTAACACCGACTCTGACTTGGAAGAATGACCTGTTATTGAAAAACTGAGGATGAATATTTTATAAACAACTTTTATATATACCATTATTTTTCTAGTATCTGCAAAAAGCAGATAGCTTAAACCCCAAATTTTCTTGAGTTAAACAATAATTCACCTTTTCCACTATCAAATTTCTTTACTAGAGAGTCCACCAAGACTATCCACCAGATCCTCCTTTTCTGTCTTTGCACCAGTGATTCCTTACCACCACCTTCAAAAACTCTTATCTGATTCTTAGTGCAAATGATCTGATAGATATGAGACCTGAATCACAGGTAATAGGTCCAGTCAATAATATGACTTTTTTAGTGTACTTACCTGGCTCATAAAGAAAAAAAATTATACTTAATATTATTAAAGTGTTTTTTTCAGACCTTCTCAGTGCCTTCTTTTGACTCCTTCATTTAAACGTCCATTAAAAAGAGGTCAACCCAAACCGAAGGTGGTATAGCAAGCAAGTGAAAACAAAAAACACCAAATACACTTCTCAAAGAGACAATACAAGGAAATAGCTTACAAATACCTATATTCTCTGCTTTCGTCCAGTGGACTTCATTTCAAACCTGGTATGCTATCATCCCTCACTTTAAGCTGCCACAGTGTCTCTCTCTGTTCTACCCTGTTTCTGTAATCACCCCCTCTTATATTTATTGGAACTTGTTCAACTACAGTAAATAAAAACGTCTTATATGTGGGGCATAGCTCTGAATACTTATACAAAGCTTTTTTTTTTTACTTCACTGCATAGAGATGTTCTTTGATTCTTGTCTCTAGGCTTCTTGTTGGCATTCCTATGTAATAAGCACTACAGCCTGAACATGTACTAATATAAATCACCCCCTTTGGCTTACAATTAAATACCCCTGAGACCATAATAGTATATGACATGATCAACACTGTGTTTTCTTAAAGGCAAAAGATTGAAAGTGTTGAAATAAAAAAGTTTTAATCATTTTTATATACAAATTTTTAGAACTGTTTTTCCTTCACTTAAATGTACAAACCATTTTTATGATCCAGTCATCTGACTTTCTACAGACACTTAGGTCTTTTGCTTCTCTCATCTCTCTCTCTCTCTCTCACTTTCAAGTGTACAGCATACCACCTGGATCTGTGCATCTACATCTATCCTGTTAAAAATAGCCTGCAAACCCTATAAACCACTTACTCTAGAATCTAGACCATTAGTAGTAAAAATATATTACTGTCTCCATTGGAATATGCTGCATCCCTTGTTGCTGTAGGTGCTTCAGCTACCAACACCTCCCTGCAAATCACGTCCCAGAATACGCTAAGTCATCTCACTTGCATCTCCAATTGGAAAACTACCGTGTCTCCTTGACAAACACTGTTCAGTATTTTCTGATAAAATGTCATTGTCCTGTTTTTCACTCTTATTCACAACTGCTTTATAAGGACTAAGATCTACTTCTTCCATTTACATCACCGGGTGTTTCTGCCCATGCTTAGTGGCAGCTGGTGACTTCAAAGCAAGGAGGGCTGCAGGAAGCAAATTAATGGGTGGGGCTAATTTGAATGACATGGGACCCTAAACAACAGGTCAGTGACCATCACCTGTGATCAAACAACAGATGGTGTCAGTAACTTTCATCCACAGATTGCCTCTGTACTCACTCATTACAGCTACTTCATGGACAAACACAATGCACACACACACACACACACACACACACACACACACACACACACACACACACACACACACACACACACACACACACACACACACACACACACACACACACACACACATCCAGTCAGCTGCAAAAATGCACCTAAAAACACACATACACAGATACAGACACATATGTGTGCCACATAAATACATACATGCAACCACCAATCAAGTACAGTTGCTTGTATGCCTATGACTGTACACCTCAGAAATCTGATTATAATCAAATGAATGAATGAATAAATAAATAAATAAATAAATATGTAACTGCCACATAGGAATGTATCTTCTCAGATCACTACTGTCAGAAAACAGTGTGCTGTCCACTGCAGTCCCCCCACAACTCACACACACACACACACACACACACACACACACACACACACACACACACACACACACATACACACACACACACACACACACACACATACACACACACACACACACACACACACACACACACACACACACACACACACACACACACACATACCTATCAACCTCTTAGCTCAAGGATAAAGCAGGAAGGTAAAAAATACTGGTGAACAAAGGACAAATATCCATTCCTACCCATTCTATAAAAAAATTCCTACTAAAACTAAAACTTTGTTCTAATGCCCCAGATAACATCCCATCCAACTTTCTCAAATTAGCTGCTGATGGCATAGCTCTTCCCATCTCCATCCTAATTAATTGCTCCATCCAAGAGTCCTATGTACCACTCCTCTGGAAAAAAGCCTTCATCATCCCCCTCCACAAAGGAGGTAGCAACTTTACAATCTCCAACTTTCGCCCAATAGCTATCCTGTCCCCTATCTCTAAGATTCTGGAAAAATGTATCCACCTGCAACTTTTACCTTACCTGCTTGACAACCAACTATTGACTCCAACACAACATGGGTTTAGACCAGGACATAGCACCACCACTGCCCTCTTTTCCTTCCTCGAAATCATCAACTCTGCCTGGGATGCTGGTAACATAGTTTCCACCCTCCGCCTCGACTTATCTAAGGCATTTGATACTGTCTCCCATATGCTCCTCCTTTCCAAGCTCTCCCATCTCAACCTTTCCTCTTCTTCCATCAACTGGTTCACCAGCTTCCTATCAGCTAGGGAACAAGCTGTCAAGTGGAACAACTGTACTTCTTTCCTGCATACTCCAACAGGGGTTCCTCAAGGCTCCATATTGGGCCCCTTACTATTCAACATTTTTATTAACAACTTCTATCAATACATCCCAAATGCTAAACTCATCCAATATGCAGATGACTCTACCATCATCTGCTGTGTCAAAACTCTCCCCACACTAATGAACATAACTCAAGAGGCCTTCTCTTGTACTGAATCCTGGATGCTAGACAACCACTTAGCCCTTAACGCATCCAAGTCCAAAATAATGATTTCCTCCCCATCTAGGCACACTGTTACACTCAGTCAAAACAAGACCTCTATTGAAATAGTTCCCCATGCAAAACTTCTTGGCGTCCTTATTGATGACCAGCTAAAATTTGACATCCACCTGCAAACTAATATTAAAAAAAACTCACCAAAAGCTAGGAATGCTTTATCATCACAGGTAATACCTTTCTCTTTCATCCAAACAACTACTATCCACCACCTACCTTATCCCCTCTCTTCTTTATGGAGCCCCACTACTTACTAATCTCCAGTCAACCCTAAAATTAAAGTTATCTGCATGCTACAATAAAATTTCCAAGTTTGCCACAGGATCTAAATCCTCCACTCATCACTGTAACTCCCTCCATGCCCTAAACTGGTTAGAACTCCCAAACTACCTAACTCTCATTCAACTAACAACAGTACATACGCTCATCTTTAAACCCTCTAACTGTCCTTTTCTCTCCTCTACCTTAAAAATCCAGCAACCTCATAGAACACTAAGATCCACAAATCAAAAATTCCTTGAACTTCACAAGCCTTTACGTTCCCCAGGGCAACTCCTACTGTCCTTCTCTCTGGCTAGATTATGGATCTCACTTCTCCCACACATTAGAACTACCCAGAATCTCCCTTCCTTTAAAACATTACTCCACTCTCATCCCTCTTCTCTCTGGAAATGCTCCTGCTCTCACCCTTCCTGAAACCTTACACGTTTCCTAAACCTTTTTACACTCAGACTTAGCCATTGGATGTGTACATTTCTATTGTCTCCATATATGATGTACGTCTTGCATATGAATTGTACAACTTGAACATTATCTAGTTATTATTGTAAATATCTTAAAATGCTGTACATGAGTTATTCTACTTCTGAATTATTGTAAATAATATTTATCTGTTTGGAGTTTTCTGCTGGAGCTTTTCTCCCCAGGCCTCCATTGAAAACGGGCTATTTTAGGCCCAGTGGACTTTCCCGGTTAACAAACTGCAATAAATAAATAAAATATTGCCTTTACACATTTACAAAGTTGCTAGAATATTAAGCTTTGCATTAGCAGGACTTTTTTTCTGAAGATTGCCAAGTCTGAATCTAAAATGTCTGTCATTATGTAATGACTGCAATCCTGATTTATTTGCCAAAAAAAAAACACAAAAATTATAAGGAACTGACCAAAATGTCAGAGACATTCAGTTAGCTGAACTTGTTCGAGACTAGGGTATATCAAACATCCCCTGTGTTATGTGAGTAGGTACACTCTGTGAGACAACTTGTGGTAATTCCCTTTGACCAATTCCACATGAAGGAAGAATCAATGTTAACTGGACCAAAAGGGAGTCACCACAATGATTTTTGGAGAATCCTTCTGAATCTTCAGAATTAACTTGGATATTAGTGGAAAGGGTGAAAATGCGTAAAGGAAAATTCCTGACCATGGAAATGAAAATGCATCTGTTTTCCAGGCTTGCTCGCAAGGAGCCTTGGAGGAGAATTTGTTCAGTTGTCTATTCTAAAAGGAGGCAAGCAGGTGTTTTTGAGGTGTTCCACACAACTGGATCAACTGCTGGAAGAGCTCACCCCATTTAACTTCCATGCATGAGGGTCTGTCCTGGACCTGATCAGCTTGCCTTAACTATATTTTGCTCTGACCAAATGTAAGATGCTTGGAGGGTTAAAGACTGCTGTAGAACTACCTCCCAAGCTATCATTGCCAAACTGCACAGAGAGTATGACCTGGTGCCCCCTGATTGTTTATTTACCACATAACTGTTATGTTGTCTGTAATCATCTGAAAAAGCTCAGAGGGCCCATAAATGATAAAGAAATTTCAAGGCATGGATTGCAGCCAACATCTCTTTAGCATTTATGTGTTTTTGCCTGTCTGAGGTGATCCATATGCCTTACACTTTTACCCTCCCCAGTAACTGCTCCCCAAGCAAACTCTGGGGTATATGTCATTGCAGACTGACTTGGAATTTGAGGAGAGAAGGGAAGACCTGGATTTAAAGCCATTTGCAGTCTCTATCAGTGCAGTTTCTTTTTGACAAAGCCACAAACTGCAATGTGAAACTGAAATGAAGATGTTGGGTCCGTGGGTTTTTACAAAGCACTGGATTCTTCTCATATGCAGTCTGTTGGGAGGAATCATAAGTATCGTAGAAGCCATAAATCCTAGAATATATTTTCTTGCAGAAGTCTGAGACCACTTGGAGAAGCTCAGTAAAATTTCCAGATAAAAATCCACTTTCTCATGTGTAAGAAATGCCTTTTGATGGCAAGTTTCTAGAAAGCCGCCCATAAACACAATCTTGTGTGATGGAGTCACTGATAACTTTTATGTATTTATCTGGAATCCCAAATTGGTATAAAGAAATGGAACCAATATTAAGGACTCTTGACATCTGGGAAACAACTCTGCAAAGATAAGTCATCTAAATAAGAAAATATGTGAATGCCCTGCAGTCTACAAAGAGCTACAGTATCTCTGGTGCTAGACACTTTATAAACACCCTTGGAACTGCAGATAAACCAAAGGGTAATACAGAAAACTGATGAGCTGACCCAAATACAGAGAACCTGAGAAATTTCTTTGGGTCTGTAGCTATAAGACTAAGATGATAAGCATCCTTTAGATATAATGTTACCATGACAATCAAAGGAGGAATGAGAAGTAACAAAGTTTACGGAGTCAGTATTTTGAATTTTGGTACTTTCGCATACAACGTGAGAAAGGAAAATCTAGAACTGGTTTCCAAGAAAGCTCTTTTTTGGTACCAGAAAGTTCTGGAATAGAAGCCTTTGCTTCTTTAATCTAAAGGTAGTGGTCCAATGACTCCTATGATGAGTAAGTGATGAAGAACATCTGTTTGGTTCAGGGAATTTCCCTGAAAGGGGGCATTTGTATCCAATGCCAAATTTAAATCTCTTAAATGACATTTGGCACCCAAGAGACTGAAACCATCTGTGGACAAAAGGGAACATATAGAGCCAGTTTCTGGAACAGGTTTCAAGAAATAGGGGCAGGAGAGGAGGACATGGGGGACAGAATGTCAGTGTAGTCATTTAGAAGTATGAGACTGTCTTTTTTTGAAAAAAACTCCTTTGTTTCTTGCTGTTCCCATCCTGCCATCTCTTTTTGTTTCCTGTTTGCCTTGAGTTGTCAGGGGACTGCTTGTTTTGTCTTTAAAAGGGAAAAGAGGATTTGAGAGATTTTTAAACAGTGAGGGTGAAGGGCTGAAATATCTTAGACACTTCCTGAATTAACTTCCCTCTTTCATCAAATTGTTTGAGGACCTGAGAAGCAGAAAGGCCAAGTAAAACCTATTTATCTATACTTCAAAATTTCAGACTTTGCCTCATCAGCAAACTTTTGCTTCAGTACCCAGGCATATTTCTTCAAAACTCTAGCAGTAGCAGTGGCCCTAAACATGCATCTGCACAATCAAACGGCATGTTTTGATATTTGAGAAAGATTAGAAACAATATGATTCAGAATGGAATTATCCTCTGAAAATAGTGGGTTGGAGCATTTACTCATACTGCTGTGCAAAACAGAATCAACTTCCACATATGTGCCTGGTAGTAAAGAATTCCATAAGCTAAAATGGAAGAATAGAAAATTTCTCTTACCAAATTTCTGCAATAATTTGCCTTCTTTGTCTGCTGGGGAGGGGTTGGTATTGACTAAGATTCTGTTGTCAGCTGGCAAAAAAGGTAGCCATAGCAGCTGTATCCAATTTAAGATGTCAAAACAAAAATGTATCAGTCTGAGGTACTTTATACAGTCCATCCACCTTTTTGGCAACTGAAGATGGAGAGACAGGATTATTACAGACAGCATTAAACACATCCCCCAAAATGGGAGGGAAGGGTGTAGAAGGAGGTAAATCCACTTGTAATATATCATATTATCTCTTCAGTTTATGAGTAACATTCACCTGTTCCCATAAATTTATTCATTATCCTAAAAATAGACTGAGCGACAGACAATTCCACCAAAGGAGGAGAAGAGGACCAAGCTTCCTCAGAATCAGAGTTATGGATGTGGGAATCTACAATCAAAGCCCTGTCTCTGTCTATAATAGAATCCTCTAACAAATTTTCTTTAAGAATTTCATAACTGACATTGCCTTCAAGTAAGGATTATTGAACACCAGGATTAACAGCCTGAAATAATTGCCCAGCTAAGGTAAGAAAGTCAACTTTTTTAACTGACACCAACTCTTAAGACGAACAACCTCTAACCTGTTTTTTCTTTGCAGGTTAAATCCAGTCAGAAGACTGACTCGGAGATAGCAGTTTAGCCCTACCAAGGGGTCTTTCCCCAGTTACCCTAAGAGGAATCTCTTGGAATTTCTTCCTGATCCAAAGAAGATGGTCCTCCCATGCTCACATCAGAGACTGGAATAGCTGAAGGGGATGTTGATGACCACTTGTCAATGGTAGCTAAAAGGACTATACTAGAGGGCCCCACAGAGTCAAGTGAGTGGTCTGAGGAACACTGCTTGGCCACTTCAGGTTCACTCACCAAAGGCTAAGGCATTGGATGAGCCAGTGGTGACAGCACAGACTCTTTATTATGTAGCTTCTTCTTATTAGGTAAAGCAGAAGAAGAGCCAGCAGGACCAGAGTAACAGCTCATGCTGCAGCCAAGAAAGAGGTCTGATTGCTAGTAAGCAGAGCTGGAGTGAGTCACTCCGAAGGCAGAAGCACAGGTGCGCACACAGACACACACACACACACACACACACACACACACACACACACACACACACACACACACACACACAGTCCTCTTATCTGTAAAGTTACAATACAAAAAAAAACCCTGTCAGAAAGGAAGCACTTGACCACAATGCACAGAAAGCACTTGATCACGATGCACACTGAAAGAAAAAATAATAGCTACGTTGTCACAAAGTGTACACAAGCACGAACAACATAAAAGCATTTTCTGTTCATTTAAAACATCTCTCAATCCTTAAATTTAAGCAAATTGATTAAAAGTTTAAATAAGCAGCACACTTTTACCACAAAAATAAAACCTCCAATCAAAAAATAATCCATAAGATAAGAATAGCAGGTCCTGAGAGGAAACATCAAATACTGAAAAAAATCTTAAGTTTCCAAAAGAGAGAGAAATACAGTCTTTAGTCATCAAATAAAACGTAATATTTTCTTAAAAGTCCATTATGGTAAGGAGCATGGATGCCAGAATACGATTCACTACCACATCACACTTTCTGTTATATATAAAAAGTGTGCTCACTAATTGGACCGTCCCTAGTAGGACTTTTTTCTTAGTTTATCCTAGCATATATTTACGTTTTGAATCTAAATTATGATGATTAATGTGAATTCCTGGAATGTAAATGGCCTTCAAGAAATCAATAAAAAGAAACTAGTTATGCACCTGATTTTTCAGGATAAATCTAACATCGTCTTTCTACAGGAGACCCATATAACAAATGTTCAAAGGGATAATATTAAAAAAAGAAATTGGATTAAACTTGTAATATCAGCAGGGAATAGTCTTGCATCAAAAGGCACTGTAATAATTAAAAAATCCTTTCCTGGTGAAGTGCTAAATACTAAATTTGACCCAAATGGTAGATGGTGTTTATTTTCTTGCTCATACCCTCAAGTAAAATCCCCTTTACTTTTCTTAAACTTATATAGCCCATGTACAAACCAGCACTTATTCATCTATGAAATACATAATCTACTACTTCAATTTCCTAATCATCTTTTCATTACTGGCGATGACTGGAATGCACTCATGGACCCCTTGAATGATAGTTCATATAAAAACAGGAAACAGCCCTCGCAAGTAACTGCATCTATTCAGGATTTGATAAATAGTTTCAACTTAGTTGACCCTTTTTTAATATTTGACCATGACAGAGCTAAATAAGTTCACGTTTTATTTGGCTTCGCACAAAGTCTGGTCCGGAATTGATTATTTTTTGGTCTCTGATATCTTTTCAAATAAAATTACAAACTTTGCCCTTGAGGCTAGATCTATATCCGACCACTCAAATGTCTCACTTTGTATTAATCCCACTCACCACCTGAATACCGATGGTAGTAGTCCCACTTGGTCACTAAACAGTAACATTCTTAAAAAAGATGTTCTGCAGGAAATTAATGATTATCTGAAACAATTTGATGCAGAATCTTGTTTATCCACCATCCCCTTAGATATCCAATGGGCTACGGCCAAAGCGGTCATCAGAGGAATACTCATACAAAAATCATCTTATTATAAAAAAAAGAGAAATTGTACATCAATAACCTCAACAATGAGCAAAAGATGACTGATGCACAACTACAAAAGGATTTTTCTCCTGAACTGGAAAAGAAACTACATGAGATACAAAAAAAAAAAAAATTACTCCTTTCACTTACAAACTCAATCATTGGTAGAACTCAAACTCCTTCACAGATATTCGGAATGGGCCCAAACCCCTTCCAGAACACTAGCTAGACTCATAAATATCAAAGAAGGACCAAACTAAATTAATGAAATAAAATACAAAGGGAAAAACTTATACAGTAATGAAGATATTGTTAACTCTTTTGTAAATATCTTCACTGAAATCTATAATCCCAAAAACCAGACCCCAAATGAAATGCACAAAAAATTCCTAAATGAGCTATCTGTTCCAAAAAGTATCCTCCGCACAAAACACCCTTCTAAACAGCCCCATAACACTGAATGAAATAATGCTAGCTATTAAAAAAACTTAAACCAAATAAGGTGCCAGGACTGGATGGTTTTACAGGAGAATTTTATAAAACTTTTATTCATCACCTTTCTAAAACATTCCTTGCCATGTATAATTATATCATCTCTAAAGGGATTACTGCTAAGTATATGAACAATTCAAAAACAATATTCATCCCAAAACCGAACTCTGACAAGTCCAACCCACTCTGCTATAGGTCCATTGCCCTTATTAACGTTGACATCAAAATCTTATCTACCATTTTTGCTAATAGAATTCAGAAAGTTATAGCTACAGTCATTTCTTCTGAACAGTTGGGATTTATGAAACAGAGGCAGCTGTGTGGCAATACTCTTACCTTAAACACATTAATGCTGTTTCTTAAAAGTGATAACCACCTGCGTTATGCACTCATGCTAGATGCTACCAAAGCCTTTGATAATGTTGATCTAAACTTCCTTTACCTAACCATGAAATTTTTTAACTTTCATGATCTTATCAAAACTATTAAGATGCTTTATAACAATGCCTCTACTTCCCTGTATATAAATAAAACTTTATCACGCCCTATTAAAATTACCAATGGCACTAGGCAGGGCTGCCCACTCTCACCTTATATTTTCAATTTATATCTCAAACCTTTCCTTCTCTGGGTTAAACAAAAGACTTATCACCATATCCCAAAAGTTTTTAACATTGATATAAATTATTCTGCATTTGCAGATGACCTAAACATCTATTTTGAGCTTCCTAACACCGATCTTCATAAAATCCGAAATTCTATTAATCTTTTCGCTGAGGCTGCTAATTATAAATTAAACCCTACAAAATCATCTATTTTTCCATTAAACCCTGCAAATCATTTAGAATATTACTTCGCCCTGTCTGACATTCTTCTCAAATATACACTCAAATACCTAGGAATAAATTTCACACACCCTCACCAAGAACTAATAAAAGAAAACCTATATAGAGTCTGGGATCAGATAAATAACGATCTAACTAGATGGAAAAACATCAATCTTTCCTTGCTATTAAAATCTGCTATCATTAAAATGAATATTTTACCTAGAATCCTTTTTCATCTTAACTCCATCTTCTTAAATGTTCCAAAAATTTTTTTCAGAAAAATGGAAACCACAATCTCAATGTTTTTATGGTTCCCTAAATCAACCAGAATATCATATAGGAAACTTATTACCCATAAGACCAAAGGCAGTTTAAGTTTCCCAGACTTAAATTTATATTACCACATCATTAATGCTAGCCATCTAATTCAAATAGCCTGCTATGATCCTTCTGCTGAATCTTGGTACCCAACCTGGATCTAAATCTGGTGCAACTATATATATTCGTTAAAATTCAGTCCATATGCTGTCACTTTTCTAGCACCTGATGGCGACTACAAGTTCAAGATCTTGCCTACACTAAAGAACAAAATTCGCATCTTTCAAACTCTGATGACCTCCTTAAATTTACACAATACTGTTCCCATTCTCCAACCTATTCACCTAAACCCTAACTTAAAAATCAATAATAAAATGATCGATCTAACAAACTTTCCTATTATTAAGAAAGCCATAGTTTGGCACTTTTATAACTCTAAAAATGTTGCCAAGGTCAGAGCCTTATTTGGTGCTCCTAACAAATATGATTCTATCTTAAGACAAATTATCTCACTTATAAAACAAAAATTCTCTTGCTATAGAGTGGAGCAAGACATTACAGTATCACAATCTATCATTAAATCACTTTCCCTGCGGAACAAAATGATTTTGAATACCTATAAACTTGTGTCAAGCATTAAATATAATCATTCGCTTTTATTTTACAAATATTGGGATGGCATACAAGGAGAAATCTCTATGGAGTCTAAGTGCGAAGCAATCAATAATACCCTGAATCTAACCCCCTTCAAAAACCTAATTTACACTAAACTTATGATAAACAACAATTCCTACTATACCCCAGCAGTCTAACTGAAATTCGGATACAATAAAAACCTAATCTGTCCATTCTGTTCCCTCCCATATGTAGACATACTTCACATCTTTTGGAGCTGTAAGAATATTTACAAACTTTGGTGTTCTCTCAGAACTCAGTTGGAAAAATGGGATATAAAAAAAACACATTTTCTTGGCAAACCATGATTTTAAATATAATTCCTAAATCTATTAAGGGTATCCATTGCCACATCTGTGTTACGGCCTGCGCTCTTTTCAAATATTTTATAGACAGTAATTGGGTCAATCCCTCAGCAATAGCTTGGGAAAACTTTACATCAATGGCAATCAAATATATATCTGCACATAAGTTATGCAATAATAACAAAAAGAAAAAAGAATATTTTCAGAATTACTGGTGTAGCCTTTTTGACCTAATCCAAACTAAATAATCTTCCAAAATGTGGATTACATTCCAGGAAATCTTCCATCGGTATCATATCTGGCCCTATAATCATTAGATATTGTTATCATCACACTGTAACTTTTGATTTTACAAAGTATTTTGTTATATTATTTTGTTATCTTCTGGCATCCATGGTGTAAATATGTTGTAAATATGGTATAAATAGTTGTACATGGTGTAAATAGTTGTTTTATATGGATATACCCTCCTTACCGCTTTTCTTTCTTCTTAAGACAGTCCTATACTCCTCCTTCCAAGCCATTTTCCATTTGTATTTCTAGACTTTGACTGTAATAGGTTATTGGGGGTCTTTACTGCTTACATTATTCTCTAAGATGTAAGTTTTCCTGTAAGATAACTGCTGTTTTATAAATGCATAGTTTTGCACTAACTGTTTTATATATATATATATATATATATATATATATATATATATATATATATACACACACACACACACACACACACACACACACACACACACACACACACACACACACACACACACACACACACACACACCTATACTTTACTGCTTACTGTAATGACTTATAGTTGTTCCTTTGTATGTTTGAAAAGTTTTTAAAATTCAATAAAAATATATTTGATAAATATTTTCTTAAAAGTCCAACAATTTTTGAGTGGAAGGGTTCCTCTATGGGGACTTATCTAGAAGTCAAGGCTGATTACTGCTGTTAATCACTTCCTCCTGAGGTGGCAAGAAAGTACTGAAGATTTCTTCACTCTGATGATTTCTCTCCAGTGTGCTGACCAATCAGTAGTCAGACTGAAAGTGTGGGAGAAAAACAGAACTTTGTAAAGCTGGTCAGTTGTTGTATCCTAAGCAGGATACAACCCATACAGTCAAAAGGCTACTACAAGAATGAGAATGATGAGCATCTTTATAAACTCTAAAAAATGTAATAAAAGAACACTGCAATAAAATTAGATAAATAAAAGAAGAAGGTAATGTTACCATGCAAACCAAAAAATCAGTTTACTTACAAAGCAGTCGGTTCTATCAGCTGTCAGAGAAAAACCTTAAACACTTGACATATTTACACATTACATAAAGACAGAGGGATAGACAGACAGATACAATGATACATAGATACCAATTTTTGAAAATACATGCACAACACATTTCACTTAATTCACTCTATACCAAAACATATACAGTGTCTGCCTAAGAAATAAAGTTTGCAAGTTAAGAACTTTCCACACTGCATGTAATGAGGTGTAGAAACTATCTAGTGAAATTGATGTCTAAGGCCACTAAATGTTAAGTTTCATATTCTGAAAGATGTACTATTAATTACAGAAAAAAATATTTTTCAGGGCAAATGAAACAATTGAAGAACTTAATAAAGCATATTTAAGGTGTGCTTACACACTTTTCTATCAAATGAAGCACTTACAACAAAGTAACATTTGTTTGTTCTCCAGTCTCTTATACTTTGCGATTCATTACTACTTTTTCATTTAATACTTCACTGGTTTGCATACATTTATACTTTTAATCCATTTGATTTTAGTGGAGCATAAATAAATTGTCCCCCTGATTCACAGTTTACGCAAGAAAAATTAAATACATACACCCATCTTTAACTGTAATATATGAAAAAAAGGGAGGCGCTGCCAGCACAGTTATCTGGAATTTTGTAAATAATTATATGTCATTTGTGAATATCAACATGATTCATATAAGATACTTATGTTACAAATGTATTAGAATGTATGTCAGGTGTATATCAAATTGCTGGTACAGAAATGTATGTTGAAATGGTTTTTGCAAAGTCCTTAAAATGTAACCACAGCATGCCCTACTGGAATACACTATTGTAACTGTTTATATTTTAACAGGGCCATAACAAGATGTTATCTTTCAGTTTCAGTGCAGCAACACAGTGTATATGATAAAAAGTTTTCTGCATTGTCTTGGAAGCGTTTTATTGTTTTATGACTTCCAGGATCTGCAAAGATCTAAGGAAAAGCCATTGTGAATGTATTTTCACAGGCAGATACCAAATACTGCTAGCTTTCAGCAGTGGGGGTTTTACCTGGGATAGAGTCAGATGACAAGAAATGATGCCATTCTGCAAGCTATCACAGCAGTAATATTTGAGATATTAATTTAAGAATTATCTGACAGAGACTGAGCATTCTGTATTCTGTCTTTGACATGACAACATCATGATCCATTCACCACACATCTGCCTTGCTATGAGTAATAAAGTCTAGGGAATAGTATAATTCTCTTAGATATAGTCAGGAATATAGCAAAGGTTATTTTAGGTATTTTTATTTATTTGAGACTGCCCTGCAATGTTGTTTTAAATATTTCTTGTGATTTTGAACTCTGATAACACTGTAAAGATATACTGAGTATTTTCTTGTTCTTTTAATATTTATTATTAAATATATTTGAATTTTTCATTGTGGTTAATCTATCTAGACATATTAAACTTCTGAGAGTACTTGGACATTTATTTGGTGACACTGTATAGGCCACTCCTAATAGCCTTGCTCTTGGTCAAGCTACCATTTGTATTGATAGTAACATTACACAGTAAGATTGGACACCCTTTGTTAAGGGCCTTAAAGCTGTCTGGTGGCAGTTATAACTGCCTTATACTCAGGGCAGAAGGGGGCATAGCTAGTAAACCTGTCCCAACCTTTCCCAAGTATGTGTGTGTGTGTGTGTGTGTGTGTGTGTGTGTGTGTGTGTGTGTGTGTGTGTGTGTGTGTGTGTGTGTGTGTGTGTAGATCAAACCTCAAAGTGTGTGTGTGTGTGTGTGTGTGTGTGTTTGTGTCTGTGTGTGTGTGTGTGTCAGCTACTTGGGCAGGGACACGAAGCACTGGTTGGACAGAGAGGGTGCTGGAGGTCTTGGCATGGCCAATCAGTGAGATCTCAACCCTATAGCTGTGCCACTGGGGAGCCTTACTGGGGATCTGGAGAAAGAGGGAGAAACCAGCCCCAGAATGACTATGGTTTCTGTGTGCTCTTAAGGGAAATTACACGATGCAGAAAGCTGCATCTGGAAATACTGTGTGTGTACCTGTCCTCCTCCCAGTGTGTGTCCCTCAGTGGTGCCAGTGGTGAGGATTGAGGCACCAATTACTGGGCCAGTGGTGGGGTGTCACAACTTATTTCACAAAAAATGCAAGCAGATAACTGCAGTAACAACTTCTTGATATAGTAACAATGCCATTTAATGTATTGTAAAGGTTTATAATTTACTGTCAAATTCATTTCCTTAAAATACTAGTAATAAAATCTAACTGCAAAAGTAGTGGGTCTTAAAATGTGTTAATCTCTCAACCCTGAGAAATTACCTCCAAAGAAGGCTATATGTCCCACTAAATCACAGAATGAATGGTGCAGTTTCTTTTTCTAAATTGTTTTTATTGAAAATTTTAACAGAAAAACAATATATGATAATAGATGTATTATAAAACAAATACACACATCTATAAGAACAATGATAAACAACAACTAAAATGGTGCAGTTTCTGAATGCTGGACAGAATAGTAATGTCTCGTGGAATTTCATTTCAGTATTGCATGTTCGTATTCTAGTACATTGTGCCTTTGTTTCATTTAGGTACAGTGGAATACAGCACATTCTACACATATTTACTCAGTCCTATATTGTTTCACTAAATGGACTGCAGCTTTCCAGCATAAAATACTGTCTTTCAGGCTAGGAAAAGATTACATCTTTCATTTAATATTATGTGCTTTCTAGTACACATTGCCCAAAGGTTAATAGGTGGAGCACCTGTTCCTCTGGAGACCAGTGATATTTTAAGATATCATGTCTTTATGAAAAATTCCATTGTCTTCTTTGTATACCTTAACAGCCACTGTATACTTTTAACTATGCAGTGAATTAATTTAAGCAGGTGCTATATATGGATTTTTCTGTCATTTACATGAGGGAGGGGTATGTTTCAGTAAATTATGTAATTATTTTACTGAATAATGTACATAATTTAAAAGGTAATATACACATTTCAATACAGCATATAGCTGGGTCTCAGTGCACTAAATGTGCTTTACTTCAAGGGTATCACTTTCAGTAAACAGAGAGGATGAATTTTTTATTAGTTCACGCATTTTGGCACATAGAGTTAAATTTCACCGGTGATGCAATGTCTATAACGTGTAGATTTCAGAGTAGAGCAAACAGACAGTGTAGTGAATTGGGTACGTGTGTGTGTGTGTGTGTGTGTGTGTGTGTGTGTGCATTTTATATATATATATATATATATATATATATATATATATATATATATATATATATATATACATGTGTGTGTGTGTGTCTGTGTGTGTATAAAATATAGCAAAAAAAGAAAAAGAAAAAAAACAAAGCAGCCAAAGACCAAAAATGCAGTATTAAAGTTTACTGAAAAGCAGGTCCAAACACAACCAGACCAGTTTCTCTAAAGATTCCTGAATGAGTAAATGTATTATATATATATATATATATATATATATATATATATATATATATACATACATACACACACAGTGCATGGACAGCCATGATTATGCTCCAAAATCGAGGAATAAAGATAAACATGTAAAGGACTTCTGTAGGGCATAATCCAATCATAACAGCACTTTCAGAGGCATGTAACAATTGTAAGATACCCCACAATTGCTGTTACTGTCCGGTTTCACTCAAGGGATGTTCATTCACTCTGAACTGTCCCTGAATATCTTGCCTCATATTCTGTCCATGGAACTTTACAGATATCAGTCTGAAAATAACTTACAGCAGCATTTTAAAACTGTCCTAGAATTTTCCTCCAATTTTATACACATGCTGTCTGTGTGACAACACTGGATAAGTACTTTATTGGCCTTCAAACAGGTAAAACACTTTGCACTTTTTTTCTTTTGTAACGGGTAACACATGGAGAAGATAAAACTCCATGCACTACAAAGATACAAAGGTTTATTATGGTGTCTCACCAATCCTAACCATATATTGTGTTCTTGACATGGATGCTAAGATTCACCTCTTGAGCTTTGCTCTTGAGGTGAATTTCTTTGTATCCATGTCTCAGACACACAAGCACAGTTACAACTAGAGACTTGATCGTAACCCTATAAATACATACATACATGCATACATACATATATATGTGTGTGTGTGTGTGTGTGTGTGTGTGTGTGTGTGTGTGCTCATGCGTGTGAGTGCAGTGTAGATAAGCTAATCCAAGAACTTCTCATAATTGCACAATAAGGACAAGGACACTAAAGGAACAAGACTACAGGATATAGCTTGTTAGTACCTCATAGCCTTAATGTTCCAAAGTCAACTGTGCTGTCCCTCACCATGAATTATCCATGTGTTCCTTCGTATAACATTAGATCCATCCTGTAGAGCATAAGGATCACTCTGCCGTCGGTATGTTTATTGTAGGTGAATTCCATATATGTTAGGTAGGAATTAAAAAAAAATGTTTCAGTGTTTGTTTCAGAAACAGTAGAAAACAGCTGAAATCCAAAACATTCATGACACATGAAAGACAACATGAGTAACAGACATCTTTTGAAGTGCTGGCTTCCAGAAGACAGGCACACCTAAGTGGCAAGGCTTTTGTAAGAATCTTACATTATTTTGCTTGGAAGTGAGTCACAGTTCCCATCAATGATCTCTTACAAAAGCTTATTTCTGTCCTCATTCATACAGCCATCATTCTCATGCATTTGGAAGATATGCCTTTGTGAGGTTGGAACTCGTGTAGTACAATGCACTTCACAAATACGTACTGGGATGCAGGATTTAATTTGATACAGCTTTAGTCTAGAGTCTGCATAGTTGAAGGCTATCATGTAAGCGTATGTAGATGTCAGCTAAAACTTTGTCAATCACTGTAAATGTAACAGGTCCCACATTCTGACTGCATCTTTGGGTATAGACGGCATTCTGAAGCATCTGCAGTGGTAAGTCAAACAGTCAGCGAAAAGATTAACATGGAAGTCAGCATCAATCCTTGCTGAACTCTAAAGGATGTAGTTTATGAAAAATGAAAACAGCTTCAAAGTCACATGGCATTTCAGTAGGATTTCAGTAGGTAGAACAGACTTTTAACAAATCCTTAACATTGTTAATAGTCTTACAGGTTATAAAATGAGTACCACTTTCAGATGATAATATAACATTTTATTTCACACTGTTTCAGAGTCGTCATGAAGCATCTGTTTTTCTGGAGAACTCTAATATTTCAATACACTGTTTTTACATGTAACTTTATGGTTTTCTGTCAGCCCCTTAGAACAACATACATAATTTTCATTATTCAACATGAGGGTGAAATGCATATTTCAGTACATAATGAAATATTTTGTAAATCGTAAGTAATATTCCATCCTGTTTCAGTACATGATGGACTATTATGCATGATTTACAAAGTGTTCTTTGCTTTTCGGTATATCATATTTTCAGGACTCTATATGCACTATATATGCAACACTTTAAAGGTTACTAGTTTCAGTATATAGTATAAATTAATTTTGAGTAGTTGGAATGATTCAGTATGCAGAACATGTGTTTTGTGACATAACTGGATGGCGCAATGGTGCAGCAGTAACATTGTTGCCTCACAGCAAGAGGTTCTCTGGTTCGATTCTCAGCTAGGGTGCCTTCTGTGTGGAGTCTGCATGTCCTCCCTGTCTTCGTATGGGTTTCCTGTGGGTGCTCCGGTTTCCTCCCACATTACAAAGACATGCATCTGGAGTGTTTCTCCCTGGGCCTCCACTGAAAACTGGCTTTGTTCCAAATCGGACTTTCCTGGTAAACAAGTGTTAAATAAATAAATAAATAATGCCTACATTGTATGGATTTCATTCACTGTCCAATGACCATGTCATCCTGTTCAGAGTGTTGTATGAGCTGGTAGAATGCAGAGGTAATAAGAGAACCAGTCGTGCATACAAACACACATTCATATACTCACACATTCACACACACACACACACACACACATACACCTACAGACAACTTAGATGATCACCACTTCACTAGTCAACATGTCTCTGAGATGTGGAAGAAAACAAAAACCACTATAAAAAATCCAGACGATGCACAGAGGATATGCAAACTCCTCAAAGAATGCTTCTTAGTTGAGAACTGAACCACAGAACCAACTACTAACAATGCACCATCATGTCACCTATGCATGCATTGGTACATTTTAGAGAATATCATATGTATACCTGCTCTAGTATATCTATAGTTACATGTATATCTATAGCTATAGCTGTATGTATTGCTCTGTTTCGGCTGTATGACAGATACACAACTGACAAATAATCAACTTGTTTAAAATCAATTATTTATCTTATATTATATCATATTTAAAGAAACACGTACTGAAAACATCAACGCTGTAAACTCAGAAAGGAGGCTATGACTGAGGTATCTTTATAAGAAGCACATAGAACAGATATATTTAAGAAGGGTACTTTAGCCAGATATAATGTCTGTCAAGATAATTGGCTCTGTATTCAATCTTTAAGACAGTTTGTTGAAAATAAAGTGAGAGTGTCAATAAATCTGGAAACTGATTTTATACCAAGATTGATACAACTATTCATATGGTGTTGTTCATAGGTTCATAGGTTGGTACTAGGCTATCAGCCCTAGGGCCTATACAAGCCTAGCCATAACAATTCCCTGGCTATTTCTTCCCACACTATTTACTTCCCTGGACCCCTGTCTAGCAGGGCGACTGACGTGATCCCCGGGGTGAATTTTCTTTCTCCCATCCAATCGTCAAGGTTCCTTTTGAAGAGGACCAAAGAGGCACTCTGTTTGACATGTATGGGTAATCTATTCCAGAGTCTGGGGAGTCTCTGGGTCAGGAACCTATCCCTCCAGCATGTTTTGTTTATTGTGATGACAAGGTTTAGCTCCCTGGAGCATGTGGCTCTGAGGGATTGGGATTTCTTTAAGTGTAGCATGTCCAACAGCTCTGGGTTTGACATGGCCTTGTATGTTAAGCAAAGATCGCCTCTGAGTAGACGATATGCGACAGAGTATAGCTGGAGTTTTTTAAGGCGGTCAGCATAGGGCATCTGCTTTAGGCCTGTGATTCTTTTAGTGTGGTATTTCTGTGACCTTTCCAGTTGTTGCAGATGTCTTGAGAGGTACATACCAAATGGGGTATTGCATTCTATAATGGGTCTAATGAGGGATGAGTACAGTGGGACAATGACCTCCTTTTTTCTGGATGAAAAGCCCTTAGTGATGAGGTGTACCACATAGAAGGATTTCCTGACTGTTGTGGCGATGTGGTTATCGAAGGTGAGACCGCTGTCCACCTGTGTCCCTAAGTCTCTTATCACACTTTCTGTGTTTAGTGTACTGCCACCTATATGGTAATTCACAGATACATGTTTTTTCCCAAAGGGGATAACTATACATTTCTTGGCATTGAGCTTGAGCCCATGGCTCTGGCACCAAGCATCTGTTTCTGTAAGGCCCTTTTGTAGAGTATCCACATCATTTGGGGATTCAATAATGGTTCCCAGTTTGCAGTCATCTGCGAACTTTGTTATCCAGAGTCCCTTAGTGTTGGCCTGTACTTCAGAGAAGTAGATGCCACACAAGAGCGGTCCCAGGACTGAACCCTGAGGTACTCCACTTGTCTGGAGCTGGATTTGGAGTCGGCTACTTTTACAGTGTGGGTTCTATCAGTAAGCCAGTTAGCAACCCATTGGGTGACGTAGGGATTAATGCCCAGCTTAGTAAGTTTATCTATGATTCCAGAGTGGGGGATGGTGTTCGATGAACATTGAACATAAATTAAGCATATCACTTGTATATAAAATCCTACGAGAAGACTTGATTACTTTTGACCAAGCATTTTTGGAATTACTCCATAAAGATTAATGGTGAACCTTTATCTAACGACAGTAAGAAACAGTTATTAAATTCAATAAAAAACACTTCATCATCTTTATATTGGAGGCTATATACCTGGAGATTTATTCATAGAAGCTTTTACACTCCACAGAGAATTGACCTTATAACCAAGAGTAATGAAAGCAAATGCTGGAGGTGTGGTGATATTCTTGAAGCCAACTGGGTTCATATGGTCATCGAATGTAGAACTCTCACACAATACTGGAGTGATTTTAGACATTTCGCAAAGGGCCTGTGGTCTGATAATTGTCACATTACTAGCTCTTTGATATTATTCAATGTCCCTACCCCAAGTGTAATTCCTAGACATCAGTTACCTGTTCTTTGGTTAATTCTAGCTATTGCTCGAAAAATAATCACACTGAACTGGAAAAATAAGCAAGATCTTATGTTTATTAAGTTTATTTCAATGGAAAAATCTGTATGTAAAAAAGAAATGCAAACTATTTATCAGAGATCATCAAATGTAACACACAAAAGACTAGCTTGCCAAAATTTGGAGAGATTGTTAGATAAATATTGATTACCTTTCTTGGATAAAACAAATGTTTATCATGGATGTTTGTATATAGTATAAATAGTTATGTTTTATATTGTTTATTTTTAATACTTTATGTCCATGTTTATTAACAAAATTTAATGAAAATGTTTTTGGGGAAAAAAAGAAGGGTATCTTGATAAATAAGGGTTCTGATAATTAAACTCTTCACTTATTTAAACTGTGCACTTCTTTACAGCAATTTAGTCAGCTTTTATATCAGAAAAAATAGTTTCTGATTATAACAGTGGCAATGCTAACCTGGAAATAATAGAAGTTCAGAAAGTCAGCTTTTGCCATTACTTTCAAAGCTGATACTAAACAATTGGACATAGTTATTATTACAGGCTGTAATATAATTAAATATGATACATGCTGGTGTCATTAAATACGTTAGAACTGCTACTTTTTGCCATACAACAGATGCACGTGTCATGAATGTTCTGAAGGTTTCTGCAGGGGTAAGGGTTATGTGCCACACCCACAGCATAACCAAATATACAAATTGTGTGTTTGCACTGTCTCCCAAGCAGTATAAACTTCGAGTTAGCACATTTAGTCTGCAGATATGTGTGGGATAACTGCCCCATGCAACACTGAATACAGGGGAGCATAGCTTCCATTCAAAAACACATCTTGTGATTCATAAGATGTTCACTTTTTCCACTGTAAAATATTATCTTTTAAATCTCTGTAATAATATTTGAATTTATACAGTATTATAAATTTCCACAAAATATAAGAAATGAAACCAATGATTGCAGTTCTTTTCAGCTATTTAGTCAATTTATAGGTCAGCATGTGCCGGTAGCTGCCATCAGACCCTATGCCAATAATGTTGCAGACACTGTAGGAGGTACACACAGCACCTAACAACAGACTGTGGACCATCTCCAAGCAGACATGGATACTGTAACAGACTTGGATGAACTGTGTCACCCACAAGTGAAATCAAGGTGGATGCATGGTACTCCAATTCCCATTGACACAAAGGTGTGTGTAGCCTTAACCATCTTGACTTCAGGGACATTCCAGTGATCTTCAGGGAATACATTAAAGATACTGCAGTTGTCAGCCTTGGGAATCATATAACAGTTCCTCAGTATTATACTGTATCATGTAGAGAAGCATATCTGGTTCCCCAGTACAGCAGAGGTGAGACCCAATACAAACGTTGGTCATTATTACTGGAGGAGCAACCACCCCATACCACTAGCCACTGAAGTGAGAGATGCCTGGATGTGTTATCCTCTGGGCCAGCCTGGAAGCCAGTCATGCCATATCCCTAGCCTATCCGCATCCTGGTGCTTTTAATTTATTATGTGCCATTCTTCACTCCTTGTTCTATGTAAAACTCTCCCTATCACTAACTTTCCTACCGTATGTATGTATGTATGTATGTGTTCATCCACTGTCCTCCCACCTTTTGCGAGTATACTGCTCCTATCTGTCTGCATCTGTTATCTATAACTGTCTTTTTGCCATGTTATCCCTTGGTACCCTCTCTACTTACAATTTCATGTGTAAAGCTTACAAAAAGAACTGTTGCACCACAAGAAAAAAACACCTTTCCTCCTTCACTTTTCACACCTTATGGTCACCCTTCTAAGTTTATATCTTCTTGCTTTCACCTCTTTCATTCTTTCCTATTTACAATATTTTTCTCCATGGGAACAAGTAGTGTAACAAGGGTTGGGCAAATGGGGCACATGCTCTCGGTGCAAGGTGTTAGGTGCCAAAGTCATGCACTTCCTGCATTTTTCTTTCTGTACTGGTATTTCTGTATGCCAGTACAGAAAGGGAATTCAGTGCATTGGCACATTGTGTGGGGTAACCTGCCTGTATGTAGTCCAGCATCCTGTATCCTCCCTGTTTAAAAAACAAATGTTATATATTTTTTTCTTTGTTTTGTTCTTTGTGCATTTGGCTTGGAAAGTCAGAGTAACAAAACAGATTTTTTTTATCACTCTTCCAATGAAGAAATGAAGGGCTGGAAGAAGGACAGGGTATGGGTTCTGGCTGGTTTGTACAGCCAGTTTATCAGGACAGACCTTTTTCTTTTTCTTGGCTTGTTCTTACAATGAAAAACCACAAAAAAAAATAAGAGCTGCCACTGCGAACACAAAACCAGGAACCTGAAAATTGTGAGGAACACACCTAGTCTCCAATCCCTGGAATATAAATAAGCCACAACATGGCATAGAGAGCAGATGTGTAGCAGAGAAATAAAAAGTTTTATTAAAAATTAAAGTGGAGGTGTGGATTTTTTAATACAACTTGTTCAAACAAACCAATATTGCTGCTGTAAAGAAGACACTTCGGACACCAGAAATTGAATTAGCACTTTCGTTCATTATTAATTAAAGGAAAAAGCACTAATTCAATTTCTGGTGTCCAAAGTGTCTTTCTTACAGCAGTGATCTTGACTGGTTTGTTTTTTACTGTGATTTTTACTGGTTATTCATTACTTTACACTGGTCGTATCACCTAACACCTTGCATTGTACTGGATCTTTGCTGTTTTGAGAAGGTCACTGGACACCTTGGTATAATGTTAAGTGGATAACAAAGAAACCAGTGATCTAGAAACATCTTCTAATGAAGACAGTGTCAGTTTAACTCAGTTAATTTCTCTTCTAACACAACTGAATGTCAAGATGGATCAGATGGTCTCGGTGGACGTAAGTGGAGTTAATGGATCCAACAGAATTAATGGTTCCTTTTCTTCCAATATAATGCATCCACAAAATGTAATTGGTTCCCGGCATAATCCAACTTACTTGGAGGTGGTTATGTGAGGAGCCACAGCAACTGGACAGCATCCTGCAAAGGAAAGCAAGGGATTGGAAGGGTCCAGTAACTATCCCACCAGTAATGGTGATTTTTTACTATGGTTGAACACAGACTTTTCATTAACTAACAAAAACCCTATGGTCAGGGACAATGTGCAACAATTTAAAAGAGAAATTGCTCAGATTAGATAAACTATTGAAGAAGTTTAAGGGGCTGCAACTTGACAACACCTTTTTCGAAGACTGTATTAAAGTGCAGTGTGTGCCGAAGGGTTTGAGAATATTTAAGTTTCCAAACAACATACAAAGCGGCTCCCTGTTACACCATAAACTCTTTGAATTATTTTATTGTACAGCCTTAAACTTCATGAGACTACTGATAAGAGACAATCATTGAACCATCACGGGCTTGAGGGAGAAGATTCTTTCACTCCAACGTTCCATTACCGAAGACTTGTTTTTCTCTTCTTACAAAGACCACTAGCCGGGTGGTATGGCGGTAGCATTGTTACCTCACAGCAAGAGGTTCTCCCGTTCGATTCTCGGCGTGGCTTGGGAGTGCCTTCTGTGTGGAGTCTGCATGTCCTCCCCCGCGGTTGGGTAGTGTTCGAAAGACATGCGTGTGTAAATGGGCGTGCCCTCGTTGAAGGTTGGGCGTCGAGCTTCTGTGTTAGCCTGTACTTCAGAGAAGTAGATATCAAACAGGAGAGGACTCAGGACTGAACCCTGAGGTACTCCATTTGTCACTGGTCAGAAGTCGGATTTGGAGTCCGCTACTTTCACATTGTGGGTTCTGTCCGTGAGCCAGTTGGCAACCCATCTTGTGACATAGGGATTTATACCTAGTTTTGTAAGCTTATCTATAATTCCAGAGTGGGGGATGGTGTTGAAAGCCTTGGTGAGATCTAGATAAGCTGTGTGAATCACTTTACCCTCATCTATGGCTTTGGTGACTGCTTCAAAGAAGTCAATCAGGTTTAAGAGATATGATCGGCCTTTTACAAATCTGAACTGGGTAGGGTCCAGAATTTGGAGATTACCAGTTGTCTTTGTTTATGAGTTCCATGATGATACGTTCCATGGCCTTGCAGACCAGGCTCGTCAGGCTAATGGGGCAGTAGTTCCAGAGGTCCGTCGTGGCTCCCCCTTTGTGGAGTGGGATAACCGTCACGGTGCACCATTCACTGGGCACAAAGCCTGAGGTGAGGCTATGATTGAACATGGTACTTAGGTAGGGTGCCAGTTCATTCTGTAGTTCATGTAGAACGCAGCCTGGGATATTGTCAGGTCCAATGGATGCTGTGTTCTTGGCTTTGGAGAGTGTGTTTTTTACCTGTGCAGCCATGATTACAGGAACTTTGCATTCTTCCGGTATAGAGATGGGCCCTCTAGGGGGTGAGAGGGGGTTAAAGTTAGCACTGAACCTATCTGCCAGGATGATGGCAATATCAGTTGGTTCTGTATATTTAGTGCCATTGTGCTGTAACTCAGAGCAGATCTGAGTATTGCCATTGAGATTCTTGACATAGCTATAGAATGCTTTGTGATTGTCTTTAGAGTCAATGGCAATTTCGTTTTCGTAACTAGCTTTGGAGGATTTTATGAGGGATTTCAGCTTCTTACTGAGGTTGACCAGGGAGCGCCTCCAGTCATGGGATTTTACTCTTTTTTTGCAACAGTTTCTTTCTTCTGTTGTAGAGTTTGTTTATGGCAGAGGACTACCACATTGGCTTCCTTTTTTTGGAGGATAGCATCTTGGTTCTATTAGGGATAGCATGATCCATGCATTCGTGTAAGTGCTTATAAAGTGCATTTGTGTAGGATTCAGCAATCGTACCTCTATTGTCCGTCTGCATGGTTCATAGGTTCATAGATTAGTACTAGGCTAACTGCCCTTGCAAGCCATTTTAAGACTAGCCAATTATCTCCTGTGAGATTCAAACTCTGTACCTTGTGTTTGTAAGGCAAACACCTTAACCATTAGGCCACCCTCCCAACCCCTGTCATGGGTGTCATGAAGTTTGCCACTTCTGTCTTAAGAAGTGTGAAGTTGGCTTTGGAGAAGTTTTTTACGGTGGTTTCACTAATTGGGGTGGGGGCGAGATGTGGATGTCTAGGGTGATTAGCTTGTGGTTGGATCTGACCAACGAGGAATTGACCTCTGGTGTGGAACACCAGTTACCCATGTTGGTAATGACCAGGTCTAGGATATTGCTGCCCCTGGTGGGGGTGTGAATAAGTTGATCCAAGGGCGTTGGAATTTATGAATTCCAGAAAACGTTGAGCAAAAGAGTTGGTACATGAGTAGTTTTCCCAGTTAATGGTGGGGTAGTTGAAATTGCCCATTATTAGGGTGTTGGGTTGTACCTTAATACTTTCCAGTGTATCAAGAAATGATGATTGGGAATCCTGGGGCATGGTGGGGGGTCTGTAGCAAGCTACAATTTAGATTGCGGTCTTGCCCAGAATTAGTTGCACTTGGATAATCTCAGATGCATTATGATGTGCAACTAGCCTGGAGGTGTGGATATCCTTAATGAATATGGACACACCTCCACCTTTGGTGCTTCATTCTGGGTTAGGTGCCCGAAAGGTGTGGTATGAATTATAGCCTGGTAATGCAGGGGTGCTCTCTGGAACTTTGAACCTGGTCTCTGTCACTGCACAGATGTCGATGTTCTCCATTTTAAGGAGTGCCTCGAGTGAGTGCATTTTGAGGTTTAGACTTCTGGTATTGAGTAGCATTACCCTCAGATTTTGCTTGTTGTACCTGTTACAGTGGTGAATTTGTCATTTGAACCTTACCTAAAAAAGGCACTATAGGGTTGGCAAGAGCCTTAGCCAGTATCCGGAATCCCAAGGGTGACAGGTGTAGGCCATCTCTGGCAAAGCATCATGGAATGTCGATCATGTCGTCCCAGGCAGACAAATACTGGATCCCCTTAGACTGACACCAGAAGCTTAGCCAATTGTTGAAGACAATCATTTGTCCTTGTACTGTGGTATCATTCTGGGTGATGGCAGGATGCTGCTCAGGGCTAGGGTCATACCTGCCTGGGCTACAAGATCAGAGAGCTCCTCCATGTCTCTTCATGTAGTCCAGGGAGGTACATCTCAGGTCATTCACAGCAACATGGACAATGACAGTGTCATATTTGTACTTGTTGTGAAGTGACCTGAGTGCGTGCATTATGTGGCGGATCCTGGCACCTGACAGTAACTTTCTCCTTGTTTAGCCTGGTGAGTGGAACATCAGTGTGCCTAACTATAGAGTCACCTATGACTAGAGTGTTGGGTACGTTGTTATGCCTTATGGGCTGTGGTTGAGTGGCACACTGAGTTTCTGGGCTATGTGTCATTTGGATTGTGTTGGGGGGGTGGAGATTGCTTGCGTTTCTGATTTGGAGGTCCCTGATGCTTGGGCAGGTTTTTATTGAGAGACTCCATGAATGTAGGTGTAGGTTTTGAGGGACTATGTGATGAGTGTGGTGTGGTGCAAGTGTTTACCTTCTCCTCTTGACTATCTAGTTCAGTCTTGGGTGAAGAGAGCTTTGCTTCCAGTTTGGCTATATAAGTGCATATCTCACAGGTTGTAGTGATGGGTGGTAGGAGGAGAGGGTTGTCTGTGTACATGAGGCAATTGCTGCATTGCCCCAAGATGCCCAGATTCATCAGGTAGACAGGAGAAATCACCAGGAACAGACCCTTCAACATGCCTGGATAAGTGCTTATTTATTAAGTACTAAAAACTGCTTTCCTCTAGACAAGTGAGGAAAGTTGAGTGCTGTAGTAATTTGCAGCTTACTTAGTGCTTACAACGAGTTCTGAACAAGTGCTGAGTTCAAAGAAACAGATTTGAGTGCTGAAACTAGAAAACTGGCTAGTTTTATGAAAAAAAATTAAGCTAGAAGGCTTCCCTCCAACACAGAAAGGCTTGGGGGCTCAGAAGCCTACAAACAGTCTAGACCACTTACAGGAAAGGCAGGAAACAAGCTTAAAAATATATATTTTTCCCAGATGCCCTCTTTGCATTGCTTTCAAAAGGTTGTGACTTTATTCCTCACTGTAAAACTAATTTTGTGGAGAAAATTTTGGATCTTAAACTTTTTGCTAGAAATTTCAATTTAAAACGCTGTTAGAAAATAATAAAACTGTTATGTTTCAGCCTTACACAGATCTAGTATTACCCCCGTTGCATTATCTGAAAGACTCTTTGAAATGGATTCTAGACCAGTCCACAGAGAGGTCCCAAAGATGAAGGAATTAAACTTAAGTAAGTATGAGCAAACAGTGTTGTCAAAGCTCTCAAACAATAAGGAAATAAGGATGATAAAGCCTGACAAAGGGGGAGGGGTAGTGATTATGGACCAACTTATTTATGTTGCTAAAATATTGACATTACTTACATGACAGTAAGTACTTTACACCAGTATCACTGAATGAGGTCAATATTGCCAGTTACAGGTTAGATCCTTTGCTTAAAAAACTATTTTTATTTTACCACTTTAGCCTAGAGAAGAGTTAAAAAAAGTAAAAAAAAAACCTCTGTTATCCTCTTTATTTGGGATTCCAAAAGCACACAAATCTACTGTAGACTCCCCCATGAAACCAACTGTTGCAGCAAGAGGCTCCAAAATGGAGCCTCTAGCAAAATTCATAGCTCAACATTTGAAAGAATTTTCTGATGATAAGACACATGTTCTCAAAGACTCTTGGCATTAGCTTAAATGTTTAGCAAATTTCATAATGAAATCTTACCTCCAGGATTTAATATGTACTGACTAGACAGAATTTCTAAAAAGGTTGGTGGTGTTGCCATATTCTATTCTGAACAGCTTAATCTCTCCCCACTTACTGTCTCCATCCCAAACTTTCAACCTGCCAGGCTTCTCATTCTAAACTGTCACGTAAATACCCACAAAAAAACAGCTATTGCATCCATCTACACCCACAAGGTAAAAACATCCCAATCCTTGGAACAAATACGTTTTGATTATCACAAAATATTGCCTATGAAACTTTAGCCCTTGGAGATGTTAACATAGATTGGAATGACCTAAATATTCACTCCCCCCAACACAGCATCAATCCCCATGGCTTTTCCCAACTGATCTCCACCCCCCATGTGCCTACATAAAAACATACCCAAGTACACTCTAGATTTGATCCTCACTAACAAACTTCACATGTATCCACAATCCCTGTACCCCCTCCAGCACAATAAGTGACCACCTGCCAACTTGCACCTATCAATACTCCCCACAACGACAGAGACCTCACCTGTACAAAGACTGTAGAAAACTCACCAACTTTAACCCAGATACTCTGAATAATTATCTTTCCTCTATCAACTGGTCTTTCCTGCACTTTCTGCCCATTAATGAAACTGTACTGAAATTTAACCACATCTTTCTTGACATCCTGAACTCCCTAGCTCCCTTAAGAAAAATCAGGGTCAAATCCAACTATGTCCCCTGGCTCAATAGAAATACTCTCTCCCACATGGCAAAAGAGATAATGCTTGGAAACTCTGGCTGAAATTTAAATCACCCTCACAATTACAAGACTACAAATAACTTAGGAACTTCACCAAACAAAAAAAAAAAACATCCACCATGATAAGAAAAACTACTACATCCAGCCTCAAACTAACCACACCAACCATAAAAGACTTTGGAGTACTATTAACAAAATTCTCCATCCTGGTACCCCCACTACTCCAACCACTTCCCTAACAACACCCCAACAGAGACTGAAACACTTCAAAACAAATACTTCATAGAGACTATTGCCAAACTCATTCCCAATAACTCCTCTTCTACTACAGATGCCTGTAACACAAACCACTCTACCCTTCTAATTCAGACTGCCGATGCCAACACTTTCTCATTCAATTTCCTACATCAGAAAACTACTCGTAACTTAAACTCTACTGACAACCTTCCTCCTCAGTTCCTTAAAATAGCTGCTGACTCTAGTACTTTTCCTGTCTCTATTTTAATTAATAGATCTATTCAAGAATCCATAGTTCCTGACCTCTGGAAATCTTTCTACACTATACCTCTACACAAGGGTGGTAAATCAACTGAACCTAGCAACTTCAGACCCATTGCTATCCTCTCTCCTCTGTCTAAAATTCTTGAAAAATGTATCCACTCTCAACTAATTACACATTGTATCCAAGAAAATCTCCTCACTCCTACATAACACGGGTTTCGCCCTAAACACAGCACCTCCACTGCCCGTATTTCCTTCTCTGAAACTTATATCTTGCCTGTTCCTTGATCTGTCTAAAGCCTTCGACATTGTTTCTCACTCTCTTCTCCTCTCCAAACTATCCTGTTTCAACCTCTCTCACACTACCCTCAGCTGGTTCTCTAGCTACCTCTCTAACAAACAACAATCAGTTAGATGGCTTAACTCTTGCTCGCCTTTCCTCTCTATCCAAAATAGTCTACTCCAAGGCTCCATCCTTGGCCCTCTGCTATTCAACATCTTTATCAATAACCTCCATACTTCTTGCGGTCACTCCACTATCATCCATATTGATATCTGTTTCTGAAAACATGTCAGACTTGTTAACTACTACACAAACTCCTTTTCTTCTGTAGAAACATGGCTCAATGACAATCAGCTCATCCTCAATCCCAATAAAACAAAGCTCCTCCTTTTTCTGCCTAACTCACTCTCCCACTGTAAACCTACCTTTTCAATCTCTTCTCTCAACACTATTATAAAAGTTGAAACACAAACTAAACTCCTTGGCACCATTATTGATGACCAACTAAAATTTGACCTACATGTCCAACAAAGCATCTTCCCACCAAAAATTAGGCCTACTTTACAGAAATAAAAAATACCTTAGTGTAGAATCCAAATGTGCCCTTGCTTAAACTTTCTTATTACCCAACTTACTCTATGCCTCCCTTATCCTGACTAACCTGCAATCTTCCCTTATTCACAAACTCGAATCAACATACAATAAAGTTGCTAGATTTGCTGTAAATCAGCCCTACTCCTCCAACCACTGCCTGGCCCCTACAGAAACCTGGGTCTACATCACTTCGATGAAACAGCAGAAGTTCGAACACCATATGTTCGAACTTCTAACCTCGAAGTGCAAAACCATAGAAGGCTTAGAACAGCGATTTTTTTCCCAGGGAAAAAAATTGCTGTTCCAAGAAACACATAAAACAAGCACACCAAAAAACAGCAATCCACACACATACACTTAAAATCCTACATCTAACCCTACACTAAACTGTACATACACTACTATCTATCCACTTACCTTAACCCAAACCCTAACCCTAAGGTCCGTCACTATCGCACACTCACCTGACCCGCACCCTAACCCTAACTCACCTATTCCGCCCTAACCCTAAAGTCTGTCATTATTGCACACCTACCTCACCCGCACCCTAACGTCCGCATAATCGCACACTTACCTGAACCCGACCTGTAACTTTCCACCACAGTGCTGAAAACAGCGAAGCCACAGAAACAGCCCACCAAATTATTTCCCTGGGAAAGAATTCGTTGTTCCGCGGCTTCGCGATAATCAGTTTTCGAACTTCACAGTTCGTCCATATGGTGTTCGAACTGCTGAAGTTTCGACAAACTGATAGGAACCCCAGAAACTTCACTTGCTTGAACTCCCACATCAACGTACTCTCACTCAACTCCAAACTCCTCACTCCCTTCTGAATAACTCTACTACCTGCCCACCACTTTCCAAACTTCTGTCCTATTACACCCCCAATTGCCTTCTTCATAGTTCCAACCAACTCTTACTACTGACTTATAAACCCTGTAAAATATAGGTATAAACCTTTATAAATACACTGTCTCTCATAGCTGGACCATATCAGAAGTATAACTCATGCCATCAACTTTAAAAAGACACTAAAAGATCACCTGCTTAACTCCAAGATCTGTCACTTCAATCACTCCACTTAACCTCCCGTATACCTCTGTCTATTCACATTCTACAAATCTACTTAGGAAGTGTCTTGGCATTACTTCTAATTCTTGGAAATATTAGAACATGCTAGCTTTTCAGCACTGTAACAAAACTGTATGTTTATATTTTTAGTACTCACACTTTCATATGTGGCAACTAAAATGTGTTCTGTATACCAGCATTTCAGTTTGTACTCTATTTTATCTTATGTATAATGTTTCTTTCACTTTTTATTGCTGTAGATGTTATTGGAGCTTTTCTCCTCGGGTCTCCACTGAAAATGATTTTTTGTAACTCAGCTGGACCAACCCAGTTAACAAATGTGAAATAAATAAATAAATAAATAAATAAATAAGCTAGGTGTGATTTTAAGGAGAACATTACCTTTCTCAGTATTGACGTGAAGGACTTGTTGTTGTCCATTCCCCATGAGGAGGTCATGAATTATTTTTAGAGAAGTACTGACAATGGGTTCTAAGAAACACAAGGTTCTGCTTATGTACTGTCAATGCTAATGTAAATAGTTCTGAGAAATAACTTTGTCTTCTTTGGGGGGGAATATTACAAACAGACCAAAGAGGTGGCTATGGGGGCCTCCTCAGCCCATTTTTGCCAACATAGTTTTGTGACTTTGGGATTCAAAATTCATTTTTGAGTCAGACTATAAGAATTCTATCTATAAATATTACAGGTTCTTGGATGATATTTTTATCGTATGGGACGACGACACAGAAAATTCCACTGTTTCTAGAATACATTAATTCTAGAACTATTTTCCTGACGTTTACACATAAGGTTGACACTGAAAGTTGTAATTATTTAGACATACACCTTTATAAAAATAAAGAGAATAACTGGCTTGAATCATCTATTTATAGAAAAATTATTCAAACATTTTTCTTCATTTTGACAGTAACCATTCCTACTGGAAGAAAAAAAACTTGGTAAGGGGTCAGATGATTAAGCTATCAAGACTGGTTACTGATGATGCGTGTTTGTATAAATAACTCATAATCTTAAAGGATATGTTCAAACAAAGGCATTACCCAATACATCTTTTATTTGAACAGGAGACCTTAGTCTTGAGAGGTAGAGTAACCCAATATGCCCCCTTGTTAAGGTATCCTGATTTTCAGCCTAGATCAGCAAAAAAAAATAATTTCAGCAACAACAAGTTATGTTTTGACTTTTGACCATAATTCCCCCGCCATTAGAAATATAATAGAAAAAAATGGAGCTGGGTGTTTGGAGCTTTCAAACTGACCACCAAACTTGGTCTAACACCAAAAATTGTTTTTAGAAGGGGTAAGAAAATGAAAAACATGTTTGAAAAGAATGGTAATTCTAGGGTTGGTTACACCAATCTGGGTAAAATGAAAAAAATGCAGAGCCTGTAAGGAGTGCAGGTTCATATATGTGACTACTAATATAACATTAGGACATTTTAACCAAGTCTTTCTAATACAGGCTATTTTTGATTGCAACAAGACAGTAGTGGTATATGTAACTTGTATGTCGTATTGCATGCTATATAGGAAAGATGGAGAATCAACTTAGAAAAAGAATTTATCAGCATATTTATGCCATCAAGAAGAAAGAAAATACCAATGCATTTTATAGACATGTCAGTATTTGTCCAAACTTTAATAAGTTCATTTTTTTCTATTTTGGAAAAGGTGGCAATAAATAACATGGGAGGAAACTGGTCAACCTTCTTGGAATATAGGGAGATATACTGGCAGGTTTTACTTAATGCCATGCAATTCCCAGAGATAAATGATAACATTTCCATTAGTATGTCCATTAATGTCAGTATTTTCAGCAGATTGTATTTAGTTGGTTCCAGAGTTAAAAGTTAAAAAGTAATAAATTTCAAGTTTCATTGGATTCTATTTATTTTTAATCAAATGTGTGATATTAGGTATGTGAAATGCTTCTTTAAATGAAATTTAATTAATGATGTGATTTGACTGGATCACCTTTGGGATATAAGGGTGAATTTTTAATATGCAATTTATCTGATGAGTTCCATTTTATTAATTAAAGGAACAAAAGCACAAATTCAATTTCTGGTGTCCAATTTGTCTTCCTTACAGCAGCGATCTTGGTTTGTTTGTTTTCTACTGTGATTTTTACTGGTTAATCAATAAAGCTTGTTCCTGTTCTTCCATTGAACAGCTGGGCAGAGGCAGAGGTTGCATATTGCTTGGAAAGCCAGAGTAATAAAGACCTTTTATTTTTTAATGTTCTTCAAATGAAGCAATGAAGAGATGGAAGAAGGAGAGGGTGAATATGTTCTAGCAGGCTTGGACAGCCAGTCTATCAAAACAGGCCTTTTTTTTCTCTTCGAAATGCTGGACTTCTGGACTGCTATTTTGTAGAACAATATGAACAAACATGTCTTTTTTATTGCTCTTCAAGTTAAGAGCTGGGGAGGAGGGGTACCAGTTTAGGGGCACAGCCCCAGGTATTATAAAAGCCAGCTTTGCCTCTGCAATTATTACATGCAGAACCATGTTGCCACTGTGCAGTTCATGTCCACATTAGTCTTTCTGTTGGTCACTATGCTCATCTGTGCTGGCCATAATCTACCTTTTTGTCAATATATATTTATATGTGCTGACCTTCTTGGATCAGTCAGATGCTAACTGCAGCTATACATCATTACATTGCATGTGTGAGTATGCATTAATGCAGCCTTGTAAGATTGTCTTAGGTGTGAGGTCCATCACAATGGTCATACATACCACCATAGCACTGTTTCTGCTGTAGCAGCCCAGTGCTGTTTCCCTGATTACTGCTGCACAGCTTGTTTCTAATGCATTCTTTTACTTGGTATGCAGGTTCTCTCCACTGCCTGATGCTGGACTGATCAGCACTTCAGTGTTTCATTCAGTGGCCTCCTTGAATAGTAGCCCATTGTAGATATATGCGTGTGTACGTGTGTGGGTGTATGTATGTGTCTGTCTGTAGATCAGTGTGCATTTTTTTGTTTCCTTACTTCTTTTCTCTGTACTCTGTGTAGCTGGAGTCTGTCATGTAAGTGTATGTGGATGCCATCTAACAGTTTGTCAGCCACCATAAATGTTAGAGGCCTCCCACTTTGACTGCATCTTCTGCTCTACAGCATAATTTTAAATATCTACATGGATAACAGATCCATGTTAAGGACAGCATTAATACATTTGGTTCTGTTCAGGGGGAAGGGTATTGTGTCATTACAGAAGTTCATTGCAACAGTCAGATACCATCACATATGTAGTTATCTATAAGGATAGTACCAAAAGCGAAGTCATATTAACTTATGGGCACTGTGCTTTAAAGCCAGCTTCAGTGGGGCCACATTTCCGGCATGTCGTACAAGAGGCAAAGAGCCAGATAAATGGATATAGGTAAATATTTTACAAGCGCCTGATAAGGAATGAAAGGTTTTTTAGTCTAAACCTGGCCCATGGTGCCTTAGCACCTCCACAAGGCAAATGTTTTAAGACCTAGCAAAAATGTATTTATTTACTTGTTTGTCCATTTATGCATTTACTTACTTGCTTGCTTTCTTGTTTACTTACTCATTTACTTATTGGGAAACCAGGCTGTCAATCTGGGCAAGACCCATCTTTAAGGAATCCTGAAGAGAAAGGTATCACTTATATAATGCAAATCAAAGTACAGAAGGATGCAGTCAATTACAAAAGGTTCTCAGAAACACAAATAAAAATTGTTTACAATCAAATAAATATTTACAATGCAGGATATCACTATTAAGACAGTGGTCACATTCCATTTGGTGGATAGTAGTATTTAGTTTAAAGAGTTAATTTGTAATTTAAATACACATTATGGCACTTTGTAACTTTTTCTTTGTGCCGTGATGCATTTCCACCCCACTTTACCAATATTATCCAGGCAGTTTCTTAATAAAAAGATTCACAAACTTTTATTAAGGATACAGCTACATAATGTTACTGTATCCCTCAGTAATGTCACTGGAGGGATAGCATGGGAGGTGTCTATAGACTTTAATTCACAGGGCCCCATGCATGTGCTGTAATGAGTTTATTAAAGTGTAAAAACGCATTCCCCACACTAAGCCCTACTTTGACATCTATGAGGGTAAAATTCAACAAACCTTTTGGTGATGTCACATAGGGAAAAACAATATTGTTTACAGGATTTAATTTCAAACATCATGCTGTATAAAAGACATGACTAGGAGGAAAATCCAACATGGCATTTCTGATACCACATGCTCCAGTGTATAAGGTAAGCACAAAACTACAACAGAACACTTTGAATGACAGTGATCATTACAGCTTTAATACCTACCAGAGGTAGAAATTATGTAAGAATTTACTCCTGACTGGCCAGGTTTGATCTCTAAGGCAATGTCTAAGGGATCAAGCAAATGGACTACAAGGGAGTAGATTCCTGTATTACTTCTACCTCATCATTCATTATAACTACCTTGCCATGCTTAAATTGTTAAAATTATTGTATCTGTAATGGTGCTATGAAATTACATCACATTTACTATGGCCCAGCTTCCTGATTTCATTTGTCTTTAAATATTTTGTTGTGAAAGTGCGGCGTTTAGAATGCTGAGTGATAAATATACTGCTAACTGATTTTTTAATGTGTTGCTTCTTCTGATGACTTTTTATCTTTTATTCTCAAACTTTTAATCATTTTAAAAGTGAATTGTGCCAGTAGTGAGCTCTACTGAATGTGTGTGATCACCTGTACACAAGAACTGTTTCAGTTCTTCAATTTGTGCAGATACTGATTTTCAAATGTAAATGAAAAGCAGGTAGTTCCTGTCGTTTCCGTCAGAATAAGCATTTTCAAACCCTCACTTCTGAGGGTTTGAAAATGCTTATTCTGAGGGAAACGACAAGAAGTATTTATCAGTTAGTAATGCTGAACTACAGAAGGAAAGCTAGAGCAGTAAAATGTTACGGCATTTACATCTTAATTCTTCATTTTCAAAAAAGAGTCTGCTCTTTTATGTTTTTTTTTTAAATCAAGCTGTTTGAAAGTTGAGCATGTAACAACAGTGTATGCGTTAGGAATCGTATAGCTCATAGGAGGGCGTGGCTTGGATGACAAGCTGAAAGTAGCAGAGTTCTTGAGCTCTTGTCTGCAGTCTTCATTTTTTCCTGACAGGATTTTTTGTTTAATTTCACCAACAAAGACATGAAACTACTAAAATCAGATTCTGGAAGTTGTAAGCTACAAGTTGGTATAATTTTTAAGCTAAAATTTTCATATTTTCCTGTCAAACTTTAGAATAGAATGGACATTGAAACCACATTCACAAAGGAAGATCATATACCTCATAATGATAAAAAATGTGCAAAACATTTTGTTCCAGAGCCAAAGGGTGTTAGGAAGTTAGTGTTACATTTACAGAGTACTTAATTTATTCTTTTGGTCATGTTTCTTTCCTTTATTTTAAGCAGTTTTGGAACAAATTGGCAGTGAGTTATGCAATCTGAATGTTATTGATTCACAGATATTAAAAACACATCTGTGCCTTTAATTTGGAACTGATTGCAAAGAAGGAAAAGAGTTTTTTTTGCAGCAGCAGCAGCAGCAGGCAAGTAACAAACATTCATGCACGACCTCAAACTTTTATGTACAAACTCCACAGTCAAGTCATACAGCATTGGGGAAGGATAAATTACCCAAGCAGCATACACTGTTCTCAAGCAACCACTGCCTTCACTCTACCAAGAGCAATCATGTGAATGATGTGATAGCACACTGTGGAGTGTGGAAACACAGGACCACCACAATTTTGACTTCCCAGGTCTTTCATTTTCTTACCATCTGAGGAAAGTGAATCATATAACTGACAGCATGGTATAATAAAGTTATAATAGTTCTCAGCTGTAGGACTATCCAGTTCTGATCTCTATAGCACAGCTCAAGGTATCAAATTCACAAGTCAAGAAGGAGCAAATCCTGCATAAATCACACCTCTGTCAGCTATTAGATCTATTATACCATGCCAAGATAGTACAAATAACAGAGATTTAAAACTGGTTTCTCTGTTGCAAAACTATGTAGTAGAAGTATTTTCACAAAGCAGAAGAGGATCTGATGCGATGTTTGCTTTGAGAGTCTTGATGGAGAAGTACAGAGAAGGCCAGAAGGAGTTGCATTGTGTCTTTGTGGACTTAGGGAAAGTATATGACAGGGTGCCTAGAATCTAGGCGTTGTGGTATTGTATGAGGAAGTCGGGAGTGGCAGAGAAGTATGTAAGAGTGGTACAGGATATGTACAAGGTTAGTGTGACAGTGGTGAGATCTGCAGTGGTAGTGACAGATGCGTTTAAGGTGGAGGTGGGAGCACATCAAGGATCAGCTCTGAGCCCTTTCTTATTTGTACTGGTGATGGACAGGTTGACAGACGAGATCAGACAGGAGTCCCCGTGGACTATGATGTTTGCAGATGACATTATGATATGTAGTGAGAGTAGGGAACAGGTTGAGAAGACCCTGGAGAGGTGGAGATATGCTCTAGAGAGGAGAGGAATGAAGGTCAGCCAGACTAAGACGGAATATATGTGTGTGAATGAAAGGGAGGATAGAGGAATGGTGAGGATGCAGGGAGTAGAGTTGGTGAAGGTGGATGAGTTTAAATACTTGGGATCAACAGTTCAGAGTAATGGCGAGTGTGGAAGAGAGGTGAAGAAGAGTGTACAGGCAGGGTGGAGTGGGTGGAGAAGAGTGTCAGGAGTGATTTGTGACAGACGAGTACCAGTAAGAGTGAAACGGAAGGTCTACAAAAGGGTAATGAGACAAGCTATGTTATATGGGTTGGAGACAGTGGCATTGACAAAAAGGCAGGAGTCAGAGCTGGATGTGGCAGAGTTAAAGATGTTAAGATTTGCACTGGGTGTGACGAGGGTAGACAGGATTAGGAATAAGTATATTAGAGGGTCAGCCCAGGTTGGACAGTTTGGAGACAAAGCCAGAGAGGCGAGATTGCTTTAATTTGGACATGTGTTGAGGAGGGATGCTGGGTATATTGGGAAAAGGATGCTAAGGATGAAGCTGCCAGGTAAGAGGAAAAGAGGAAGGCCTAAGATAAGGTTTATGGATGTGGTTAGAGAGGACATGCAGGTGCTTGGTGTGACAGAGAAAGATGCAGAGGACAGGAAGAAATGGAAACAGGTGATCTGCTGTGGCAACCCCTAACTGGGAAAAGCTGAAAGAAGAAGAAGAGGATCTGATGTCAACTGATGTCAGAGTGGGACACAAACTGAAAAAGAACAAAAGAAAACTTCAGAAACTTAAGTGTTGTTTCCTACAGCACAGTTGTTGACCATATGAGCTGAAAGTTATGCAATCTGAGGAATCTATACATCTGATCTGCAAGAGATAATACTCCATGGTTAACAGTTCAAAACAGCATATGGAGGAACAGACACAAGCACACAAAAGATCATTCCATCAACTCTCACACCTAGACTTATAAATACTGTTAAAGATACATACATCTTCCACCTTTTACTGAAGAAGGGAATGAATGTTCCTTACATATATAAAGGTTATGTACTTACATTAATGCTGGATCCTTTATGTCCTAGTCTGTCCAATAAAACAGTTGGACACCACACTGTTTGTTGGATCTGATCCAGGTATCACCCAGTGCTCCTAGCTTTGATCTCATTCAGATTTTTTCTCCCATAATTCCACTGTACCCTCTGTATCCTCATACTGAGTTTGCCATCCAGAAGGTCTATGGACATACCAGGTAGCAAGAGGGATGACAGATGCGCTGTAACAAAGCAGTCTTTAGGTCCTTGAACTAAAGTGATAATTTGGATTGGGCATGAAAGGAGGGATGTATTATTGGAAGGTGTTATGGTAAATGCATGACTTCTATTGACAATTTCATCATAGTTCTGAAATTCTCTTGGATAAAGTTTTGCATGATAAAAACTCCAGATCTGCAGAAGAAGCTGCTCGAGCATAGTTTTATTTTTTTTTTGAGCTTTCAATACAAAATTAACTAAGGAGGGGTAGAGGCTTTGATGGGGGGGGGGGTGAGGTGATCCTTCAAGGAAGGCCCTACAAAGACTATGTGAGCAGTTGTTTTCTGGTCCAAAATGAAGATCTGAAATTGAGGCCAGCTGTAGTTTAATAGTGGAATAAATACAATTTGCCTCAAAGCATTGAAAGACATTGCAAATCTTCTAGAATGTAGGCAGAAAATCGGTTTAACCCTTTTTCCATAGCCCATACTGAAAAAAACATTTCATTGTAATTTTGTAAAATGTGTGGATAGGATACTTTGCCCATAGTGAAAAACATTTCCAAATATGTTTGTAGAATTTGTGTATAGGACGCTTTCCAAAGCACATAGTGAAACACATTTCCATATGCTTTTGTAGAATTTGTGGATAGGATGATTTTTCCATAGTCCATACTTTGTAGATTTTGTGGATGGGTTGCTTCTGAGAAGCTAATAAGATTAGTACCACCATTTGAGAAAATGAGAAATCTCTGGCCATCACGGCAAATCAAGATAAAGAATAAATTGCAGCAGATCTGCACCAGTAGTCAAATATCTGTTGCGCATACTGATGGACTGAGGGATTAGTCATGAGGATTGACTTAATGAGCCTGTCCACTAGACAGTTGACTCTCCACTGAATGCGTGCTGTAAATAGAAGGTGGTGTGAATCTATCCCCTATTGCAAGACTCTAATGACCTCTTTTTTAAGGAGGTAGGACTTGGTTCCACCTTGCTTGCTGATGTACTAGCCAGTACCAGCTGTACTAGAGACATATTGTCTGACTGAATAGGTATCACTTTTGGAAAGAGGAGTTTCTGAAATTCCTGACACATGAGAAGAACCGCCCACATTTCCAGGACAATGATGTGAAAGTTGACCTCTGGCTGTGTCCAAATTCCTTGGACCATCCTCTTCTCAACATGCCCCCCAACACACCAGAGAGGAGGCATCTGTGGTCACTGTAGCTAATAACTGTGGCATTACAAAGGGGGCATCCAACACGAATGCTTGGAATTAGCCACCATCATATATGAATCTTGAACATCCATTGAAGAATTCTCATATAAAACCAAGTGTGGCTGACCACGACTACTGCAGTGGCACTGAGTCCTAACACCCTAAGAACCAAGGATGCTGGTGGAGACTACTTGTGTAGAAGGGTCCAGCTTGTGGACTGAATGGTTGGGATTCTTCTAAAGGGAAGACTTTCTCTGCAATCTGATGAGTCTGGATGATATCCAATGAAAGTAATTTGTTGTGTTGGTTAATAGGCATGTCTTTCCTCAGTGTATAGAGATACCTAAAGACAGGCAGAGCTGTAAAAAAATAAGCAATCTCTAGCTGTTAGTAAAGCCTTCTTGGTTGTTGTAATGAGATGCCAATTGTCTATGTATAGGAAGACATGGATCCCTTTGAGTCACAGATGAACTGCAACTACTGCCATGCATGTGATGAACACCTGGGGCGCTCTGGTGAGACCAAAGATCAAGGCTCTGAATTGGTTTGATTGGCTCCTAGTCCACCAATGTCAAATACCCTCTAGACTCTTTTGCAATCTTTAAGTGGAAGTAAGCTCCCCGAAGGTCTATCGAGGACATCCAGTTATTTGCCTTTAGACAGGGCAAAATCACTTAAAATGTAACCTTTGTGAAAAGGGACTTTTTGACACAGAAATTTAGGTCACTAAGATGCAGCATTGGCCTGAGATCCTTGTTTTTCTTTGGTACTAAAAAGAATCTGGAATAGTTTCCTTAACCCTTCTGGTCTGGTGGAACCTCCTCCATGGCTCTTTTTCATAGAAGGAGAGAAACCTCTCTATCTGATGCTTTCAACTGGTAAAGTGGGATATTGATAAGAAGCTACTGTTGAAGAGGTAGGGGGCTGGAAAAATGGTATAGTGTAGTTTCATCTCTGGGTATTATTTACCTCATCCATTTATCCTGCATAATGGCCCTCCATGCAGCCAAGTGAAGATACAGAGGTGGACAGTTGGGTAAGCTTTCAGAGATGTTTGGTTTGTTTGCCAGAAAAGAGCTCCTGAAATCCCTGGTTTTGTGGACTTTTATGACCACATGATTAGCATCCATTGATGGGGCCACCTCTGTCATGGCCATTGGTATCTGAGAAGGAATCAAAGTTCTAATGTTGGGGTTTCCTAAACCAAAGTGATCTGGAAACCTTCAGATTTCTATTAAAAAATTATTAAGGATTCTCAAACCTGATGCCCATGCAGATAGTTTCTTCCCGTCTTCTTTACATCTCATCATACAGTCTTTCACTGTTGGTCCAAACAACATGGAATAATAGAAAGGGGTAAAGGCAAAGATTGCCTTAAAGTTATTTGCAAAATCACAAAGGTGAAGCCAGGACAGACAATTCAGGGTAATAATGTTTGTTCCCACTCCATCAGCTGTATTATGAAGAAAGCACATGGAAGGATTGGTGATATTGAACATGGCAACCACAGTAGTCCCCAGCTGCTTCCTTGACTTAGGAGTAAGGATGGAGCTTGTGCAAAGTATTCATGGCCTCTTCTTCCAGATCTCTTTGGAAGTGATTCATGTGTGTCTATTAGCTTAATGCCCTCAAAACAAAAGTGCAGGCAGGCTTTAGGATGACAACTGTCTACGATACCACCAGTGTGAAAACTGGTACAAGAGAAGTGAGGTACGACCAACCCAATCTGCCCGGGAAAAAAGAAGAGGATGGGATGACACCAGAGTCTGTGTGTGTCTTCAAAAATACCCTTATCATGGGCTCTAAACCTGCTTCTGTTGTACAATTAAAAGGACCTTTAGAAATGTTACAGAAGAAGGCCTTGAAGAAAGGAACCTAAAAGAATGTCTACTATAAATTTTAATAGGGGATTTGTCTCTAATGATTGTCTCAGAAGGAGAAGGAAGAGACATTCCTGTCCTTGTTGAAACAGAAGAGGGTCGTGCCTTATCCTGTCTGGCAAATTTAAGAGTCAGAATATGAACTGGGTTCATCAGATATCCTTTTTATTGATTCTCTTTTTTTCTTTTTCCTTTTTCTTGTCAAATTTATCCCCACAAGGAGGTTAACTATCTGGAAGAAGCTCTTTTAGAATAAGTTTATTATAACAGTCCACTTAGGACCCAGGCCTGATGGCCTTGCATATCTCACAGTTGGCATCAAAATGTTCCAGTCTGGGGAACACCACAAATAAATCTTAAATATCCTAGGGCAGAATCTTGTGACTGCACTTAGTACAATTTTTGAAACTTGTCCTTCACCTTAATTTTAAACAGGAGAAAACAGCGGTTAAGCCCTTGGAACTCCTTTTTCCAAATCTTTCTCAGTTCCATAAAGCTGAGCATTCATGTTTCTTTCAATAGAGTTTCTCTGATTTTAAAGCTGTCCTCTGGTTGAAAATCCTATCAGTAGAGAGCCTGTCTGTTTAGAGACAGAAACAAATACAGACTTTTAGTCTTTTGGTCAAATAATACAGTTCTTTATTATTAGAAAGATGAGGGCTGCATTGTATAATTTTAAGTGAGGAATTAGCACTTTTTATGTATTTGTTAAACAACAGGAGGAGGGTCCAGGAGGATCCATGAGTGGGCTTCCCTATCTTGATTGGTAAGTGTGAATGATCATCACTTCCCAAATTTGAGAGGGTGTGTAGTGGGTGTTAAAAGCTCAGGATATGGTCAAACAAGGTGAACCTCCTCATTAAAAAAAAAAACAGTGGACCAATATGTTACCAGTCAGATAGCATAAATGATGAAACAATTTATTGAACTAACTAAATGAACAAACACTTTCCGTGATACTTTCGCCTCACTAACTTCATGAGATCTGAGAGAAAAATCTGAAAGAGCTTGAAGCTAGGAGCAACGGCTTATGGCTGGATCAGATCCAACAAGCATCTTGATATCCAACGTTCAGATCAGACGGATAAATTATACATATATATATATATATATATATATATATATATATCTATAGAGCTCACAAAAAGTGAAAACGGAACTCGAAGCTGAATGAAAAGCGATGAAAACAGTTGAATAAAGTCCAAACTCCAATTTAATGTATTAAGCGCTTTCGGAAGGTTCAGTGCCCTTCCTTCCTCAGAATCAACAAACAAACAGTCAATAGGCAAGCAACAACTCAATTTAAAACTTGAAACGTTAAGCGTGTAAATTGATTAAACAAATTAATTAATTATACTTGTCATGTGACACTTGTCGGCATTTCAACCTGGTAATCTAAGACTTTTACAAATGGGAAAACATAAACATGTATCCCCTAATTTTAAAACTAACTTGATGCAACTTGTATTTATTGTTAAAAAACGATTTGCATTGTTGCATAAATACGCCAAACTGCAAAACGATTATAAAACCTTTTGTTATGTATGTAGATATACATAAAACAAGTTCTTAGTTGTACCTAAATGGCCAACTATAATTCTGAACAAGTTTAACCTAAACCAGTATTAAATCATTAAAATGTGTAAAACCAAACTATAACCTTAAAAATATTATTTGCTACATGTTAACCAAACACATATTCCACGTAGTAATATGTTAATATGCATTTCCTAACTAAGCAAAGTGCATAATTCTAACTAACAAAATGCTGCATACTGAGATTATGGAAGAAGTTGTACATAAGCGTAATGTAGGACATTTTAGTCCCATTTTAAGTATAGAACTGCCATCACACACTAAAACATGTGAAAACACAGTGGAGCAGCACTCTAATTTAACTAACAGTGACCGTCAGCACAGTTTAAGGTTCTTATGCACTTTTTCCATAGACCACTACTTCATTAAGGACATTCTAAGTAAAAATTGGAGAATACTATCAAATGACAAGTCCTTCCAGGGGAAACTTGAGGGGCCCCCAGCTATTACATTTAGGAGGGGAGTCAATCTTAAAACCTTACTAGAAGCAAGGAAATCTAAAGTAAAAACACACACAATGGGCATGTCTAAATGTGGCACTTGCAGACAGTGCAAGTTCATACAAGAAGGTTACTCTGTAAAGATTAATAACATCGAATATAAAGTTAGAGGAAAGTTTAATTGTCACACTAGAGCATTAGTTTATGTAGCAACTTGCTGCGCTTGTCACGCTTTCTATATAGGAAAGACGGAGCGCAAGTTGAAACAGCGTATTTATGAACATACGTATGCTATAACAAAAAAAGAACAAACAAATGCCTTAGCTTGCCATGTGACAGAACATCCCAACCACAGTTTCAAATTCACAGTTTTGAAGCAGGTTGATGATAGTCCATATATAGGCCCGTGGCAAATTCAACTTGAAATGGAAGAATTGTACTGGCAAATAAAAACTGTAGCTCATTGCCCCCCAGGTTTAAATGAATAAATATCAATTGTTTGCATCCTAAAAAAGCTAGCTCTAAATAGACAATGAGGTGACCTAGCTTCAGTATGCAGCATTTTGTTAGTTAGAATTATGCAATTTGCTTAGTTAGGAAATGCATATTAACATATTACTACGTGGAATATGTGTTTGGTTAACATGTAGCAAATAATATTTTTAAGGTTATAGTTTGGTTTTACACATTTTAATGATTTAATACTGGTTTAGGTTAAACTTGTTCAGAATTATAGTTGGCCATTTAGGTACAACTAAGAACTTGTTTTATGTATATCTACATACATAACAAAAGGTTTTATAATCGTTTTGCAGTGTGGCGTATTTATGCAACAATGCAAATCGTTTTTTAACAATAAATACAAGTTGCATCAAGTTAGTTTTAAAATTAGGGGATACATGTTTATGTTTTCCCATTTGTAAAAGTCTTAGATTACCAGGTTGAAATGCCGACAAGTGTCACATGACAAGTATAATTAATTAATTTGTTTAATCAATTTACACGCTTAACGTTTCAAGTTTTAAATTGAGTTGTTGCTTGCCTATTGACTGTTTGTTTGTTGATTCTGAGGAAGGAAGGGCACTGAACCTTCCGAAAGCGCTTAATACATAAAATTGGAGTTTGGACTTTATTCAACTGTTTTCATCGCTTTTCATTCAGCTTCGAGTTCCGTTTTCACTTTTTGTGAGTTCTTCAGTTTGTCTTCGGTCTTCATATATATGTAGATCTTGGACGTTTGATCGAAAGATCAAACGTCCAAATCCATTAATGGCGAGCATACTTGCGCGAAAGTGCTTTTCACTGAAAAAGCACTTTCGCTTAAGTATGCGTGTTGCCAAGGCCGTACTACGGTTTGGATAAGGGAAAATTCCCTTTTCCCCACAGTAGTGCGATCTCGGAGGGAGAATATTAAAGTAGGGGGGTGGGGGAGCACAGGGTGGCAAAGCCCCCCTGCAAAAATGTTAATGTAGTGTTTTTTTTTTTTTTTATTTTTATTAACACACTTTAACGAAAGCACTTATTCGATGAAAGCACTTTCATTAAAGTGTGTTCGGTGGTTATGGATTCGGACGTTTGATCTGTTGATCAAACTTCCTAGATAGGAGAGCCCTTCATTTGTTTGAACTTTCAAATGTTCGAAACTCACAGGGCCGACATCATATGAACTAACATTTGAAAGTCTGACAAATGATAGCGGAGATCCCGCTACAGTGTGGGACAGAGAGATTCCCCTTTCCTGCACTGTAGTGCGATCTCAGAGTGAGAATATTTAAGTAGCAGGGGGTGTGAGGGGTGCAGGGGGGCTTGCCCCCCTGCATAACACAGTTTTACTATGTTTACAGGTAGGTAAATGGTGCTACTTCAGGATGTCAGTATTTCGGAATGTGGATCATATGGTGTTGGCCATATGAAAGTCGGCATTCTGAACAGTCGACATTCTAAAGTATTTTATTTTTTATTTAACATTTGTTAACCAGGAAAGTCCGACTTGGAACAAAGCCAATTTTCAGCGGAGGCCCGGGGAGAAATGCTCCAGATGCATGTCTTTGTAACGTGGGAGGAAACCCACACGAACGCAGGAAGGACATGCAGACTCCACACAGAAGGCACCCCAGCCGAGAATCGAACCGAAGAACCTCTTGCTGTTTGGCATATATATATATATATATATATATATATATATATATATATATATATATATATATATCTGTATATATATAGGTCTACTTCAGAAGACTGACAAATCAAAAGACTGAATCCCAAAAGACTGAAAATTCAAAATACTGAATGCATTTTTAATGCAGGGGGCAAGCCCCTCTGCACCTCACCTCCCCCAACACCCCCTGCTAACTATATACACCATCTCCAAGAATGCACAACAGTGGAGAAGAGGTAAATTTCATCACTCAGGATTTTGAATTTTTAGTCTTTTGGTTTTTCAGTCTTCTAAAGTAGTCCCACTAGATATATATACACACACACACACACACACATATATATATATATATATATATACACATATATATACACACACACACACACACACACACACACACACACATATATATATATATATATATATATATATATATATATATATATACACACATATACACACACACACACACACACATATATATATATCTATATATATTATATATATATATCTATACATATATATATATATATATATATATATATATATATATATATATATATATATATGCATCTACTTCACATAATCGAACATCCAAATGTTCGACTTTCATATGGTCTAGACCATATCATATGATCGAACATTTGAATGTTTGAAAATGTGGGAATAAAATAAATAAACTAAACAGTGCTGGCAGGGGGGCAAGCCACCCTGCACCCCCCCACCCCCCCCTATTTAAATATTCCAACTCCGAGATTGCACTACATTGCAGTAAAGGGAAATCTTCCCGTTCTTCACTCTATGAAGATCCCGATTTAAACCGTTTAAACTTTTAAAAGTTCGATCATATGATCTCAGCCATATGAAAGTCGCACTTTTAAAAGTTCAACCATCTAAAGAGAACCTATATATATATATATATATATATATATATATATATATATATATATATATATATATGTATAAACAACATAGGATCAAAAGAGATTACTAGGCTATCAACCTGGATGTCATTTTAAGCCTAGCCATTTCAACCCAATATAATACCATAGAAATGCTAGTCAATATCAAAGATTGCATTTAGTGATGACTGTCCATGTCCAGGAGGGTTGTGGGTGCTATCCCCAGTAAGAACTTACAGTATCCCATCCATTCATCCAGGTTCCTCTTGAACAATGCGATAGAGGTGCTCTGTTTCACATGAACTGGCAGCCTATTCCAAACATGCGGCAGTTACTGGGAGATAAATCTGTCCCTCCAGCATGTCCTATTTAAGTCAAAGGCTATATTTAGGTCTCTGGAATGGGTAGCTGCATTTGCTTTATGGATATGCAGCAAGTTCATTAGGTTTGGGTCATGGATTGCTCTGTAGGCCAGGCATAAGTCCCCCGAAGAAGCCTATACGATACGGAGTATAGTGACAGGGACTTTAGTCAGTCTGTGTTAGGCACATGTTGAAGCCCCTAGATCTTCTTTTTAGAAACCTCTGAGGTTTCTCCAACTGCTGCAGGTGCCTACTACTGTACATGCCAAATGGGATGTTATACTTAATTATGGGCTGAATAAGTGCCAAGTATGTGGGGGTTATAACTTCTTTTGCTCTCGAGGTGATGCCTTTACTAATCAAGTGTGCTACGTAGAAAGCTTTCCTTACTACAGTAGACACATGGTGGTTGAAGTTAAGGTCACAGTCAACTTGCGATCCCAGGTCCCTTACCACTGCATGGGTACTTAGAGTATTGCTGTTGATTTGATAGTGTGAGGGATCATTGTTTGTGGCAGAGAGAATGATGATACATTTCTTTGCATTTAGTTTGAGACCATTACTAATACACCAGGCGTTGGTCTGTGTGAGACCCTCCTGGAGTATACTGACATCATTTGAGGATTCAATGATTACACCTAGTTTGCAGTTGTCTGCCAACCTGGTCAGACACAACCCCTTAGTTATGACCTAAACTTCTGAGCAGTATATACCAAAGAGTAGGGGGCCCAGCACTGACTCCTGTGGCACTCCACTGGTAACAGATCTGCTGGTTGATGCGGAGTCACCAACTTGGATAGTGTGTGTCCGGTTTGTTAGCCAGTTGGCAACCTATCTTATAATGAAGAGGTTTACATTCAGTGTGCTAAGTTTATTGGTAATGCCTGAATGTGCAATTGTGTCAAAAGCCTTTGCCAGGTTGAAGTATGCTGAGTGCACAAATTTGCCCTTTTCAATGGCCTTGGTCACATTTTCAAAGAAATCCACCAGATTTAACAGGCAGGATCTGCCCTTCACAAAGCTAAATTAGGAAGGATCCAGGGTTTGGAGGTCATCTATGTCTTTATTTAAGTGGTCCATAATGATACATTCCATGGCCTTACAGATGAGGCTGGTCAGGCATATGGGTCTGAAATTTCCTGGGTCTGTTGCTAGGCCACCTTTGTGGGGGGAAATAACTTGTTGTTCTCCATTCTGCAGGAACAAAGCCTGTGGTTAGGCTATGACTGAAAAGGCTATTTAGTGGTGATGCTAGTTCATGTTTTAGCCTGTTTAGAAGACAGCCTGGGATGTCGTGTGATCCCACAAAAGCTGTGTTTTTTGCCTTGGACCAGGCCCTGCTCTTCAGATATGTAGGGTGGGAAAGGGGAGTTTGGGGGAAGGTTTGTTGTAAGTTAGGAGGGGATAAGGGAGTAAAATTTTCACCAAACCTATCCGCTAACAGGATTGCGATCTCTGTGGGGTCAGTAGGCGTGATACCATTGGCCGTTAGTTCTACACATGTTTGGGTCCTACCCTTTAGGTGACGTATGTAGCTGTAAAAGGTCTTATGGTTATCCTTGGCTGTACTTGCTACGTTTGTTTCAAAGGAGCCCTTAGAGGATTTGACAAGTCATCTTATTTGCCTGTTGAGGCTGAGGAGGGTGCTTTTCCATTGTTGGGGCATTGTCTTTG